>NW_010111191.1:23494-30994 GCF_000699245.1 Pterocles gutturalis
CTAGCAAGCTGGAAGCCTAAACAGCCTCAGTCCCTAATCTCAGCTGGGACATGGTGCCCTAAGCCTCTGATCCTGCAGTGGGAAGCCCAGACCCTTGGATCTTTAGGAATGTCAGATCCTTAACTTCAGCCGTCTCGAGTTGCCCATCTAGCAGAGTTGTTGAAGTCCAGTGAGCCCCCCAGGTCCCATCCTCTTCCATCAGATTTTTAACTCTTTGGCTTTGAATTGCACATTGATGTGAAATAATGCCCTCTTCCATAAAATGGTCTTGTCTGGAGCTGCTAGGCAAGAAGTATACCCATTATGTGTAGAGCCCGCTTGAAAATGCAACATGCAAAGCAGCTCAGCAGTTGTTGCAAACAATTTAACATTCAAATAAGTGATTTATAATACCAGGCTTCCCAAGATTACAACCATAATGACTATCTGACAGACTTTGTAAGCAAATAGTCCAGTCATTTCAATTGGATTCTGGCTGGCTAAAGACTGGGAACTGTAAAAAGGCTGGAAGATTTGGCCTAGAATCAGAAATAACATTTGCTGTTTTCCAAACGTGCGGTAAACAAGAAAGGAGATATTAAATTTTTGTACATCTCTCAGCACATACAAATGAGAATAGAAAGACCCTCGTCAGACAAACACAGAACAACTGCCATATGGATCCAAACCCTGTTCCAGCAGAAGTCAAAGCCTTCAGCCTCCTTTTGTCATCATATACATCTGTGTAAAGCACGAGTAGTTCTACTCAAGGCAGTGGGTAACATCCTGGCTTTGAGGAACTCAGCTGTAAAATCCCCACCTCCTCCGGTGCGGGGAGGAGTTAATATAACGGAAAGAGATGTAAAACCCAGAGTCAGGCCAGCTCGCTCCGTGGCTCGAGTGGTGCAGGAGCTGGCCCCTCAGAGGATTTCAAGCAGAACTGTATTTCCATGATTCACAATTTAAAGTAGTACAGAAGGGAAAGACTAGAAATGCTTACCACAGAGAGGGAATTGGAAAGGAGTGCCCCGTCTTGGCCAAGCATGTTGGAAACTGTAATTTCGGGTAGATCCATGTTTTGTGGGTGGAATGGAAGGAGGCCGTTGTGGTTCATGGGATGACACAGAGAGTGGTACCCAGACTCTATCTCATTCAAGTGCACCAGGGAGTGGTCAGGCAACGATGGAGGAGTTATAGGAGGTATATTAAAATCTTCACTTTCAAGACTTGGGCCAGGAAAAGACTGGAAAAAAATATAGAAAGTGTTATGAAAATCATATGAATACTGATCAATAATAATAATAGAAGTCACACAAAATATTATGAACAATTTCTTCACTGAAATGTTTATGAAGCATAGGAACAGGCTGCCCAAGGAAGTCCCTGCCCTGGTTTAGTCCCCATCCCTGAATGTATTTAAAAGGTGTGTAGATGTGGCACTTAGGGACATGGTTTAGTGGTGGACTTGTCAGTGTTAGGTTAATGGTTGGGCTTGATGATTTTAAAGGTTTTTTCCAACCTAGATGATTCTACGGTTCTGTACTGTTCTGTAAAACAAACAGAAAGAGCCCAACTCACATACTTCCAAGCAGGAGCCTCAGTTTAACAAAGAGAATATTTTAAACACCCCTGTATTATAGCAATGGAGTTCCACCGTTATGTGCAGAAGAAAAATTGCCTCTAGGCTCTGATACTTTCACAGCTTCCATTAGAAATAGTGTTTTTTTTTAAAAAAAGTTTAATTCAGATTTCAAGGTTCCTATTAAAGTTTTCCAAGGGTGCTCATCTAGCTGAATATCTTTTTTTCATGGGACTTGTGGAAAAGGGAATGCAATTTATAAAATTAACATTGGGTCAAAATGGTTCATGAGATGCCCTGCTACTCAGATCAAGAATTATATAGTGAAGAACGAAGATATCACTTTTAGGCTTACAGGAAAACCACGCATTTGTTCTGCTACGAAGACAAACAAATAAATACAGAAATAGTACATACTTTGTATAAATATACTTTGTGTTTACAAAAATACATTTATGGTATCTCAAAACCACCAATTTTTCCTTTCTTGATCTATAAACTCACCAATACATATATTTTGTCCGTCATCTAAATGAGTTAACCTACAAAGCAATTGTTTAGTCTTTTGTTGTCCACTGCCATTAAGTCATCCAACACAATCTGGTCCAAGTAAAAGCCACAGGCAAAGTCAGAGTAATGCACCGAGGCGGAGAATTGCTATTATTTATCTACATTCTTTGTACAGCAGGTAGGCTCATTTGGGGGACAGGGGTGGGTATGCTCATATTTCTTAAAGGAAAAAGGTGAGCAGGGTTAGATACACAATCCAAATCAAGAGTTAAAAGGATCAGTTGCAGTGGTTCAGCCTGAAAGCCTGCTCTGCTTTTCTGAGAACAGCCACAGCTCCCCCCTCCTTTGCGAGCGATCAGTCTTTGCACATCCCACGCCCACCGTCACGAGGTTTATAACAGAGACTGGTTCCACCCTTCCTGCCCCTCCCTGGCAACACAGCCCTGCTCTGAGCACCGCTTTTGTTAATTCTGAAAATGCAAGCATTTAAACATGTCCTGCTCCTGCAAAATGTCTTCAGAAAAGATGAAAAGGAAGGCACAATTTCAAAAAGATGCTACTAGAAGAAAATGTTTTAAATGTTTTCCCTAATACAAGTGTGCAAATGGAGGAGAGTACAGTGTATGAATTCATGCAGCAGGTTATAAACAAAGGGGTTTTTCATTAGTCATTTTAGTAACACTGTCCTCCCCAATGCCTAAGGTTACTCTCCTCTATACGAGCATAGATATAAAAACTTAAATCAGACCAACAGCAGTGTTACATGTTTTCCATCAGGTGCTGAACCCAGAAGAACCTGCTTGAGTGCACACCGTCATGGGTTTGGTTGCTCTGCTTGTTTCCCAACAAGGGTAACACCTCACTAACCAAATATCTGAGTATGAAATAGAACAGGAAGGCTAGACTGCAAAGGCCAAAGTAAAATCCCAAGGGACAGGGAGAGGAGAAGGTCTGTCAGCGATATTGCTACCCTTGTGCGTCAGGACTTTGCCTATAATTTCCAGCTGTATTTGTCATCTCCAGCACAGGAGTTAGCTCTCCCCTTGCCCCTGCCCTTCTCCTTCATGGGAAGTTGGTGTGAGTCTACTGCCATTGTCAAGTCCCTGCTTTTAGAAGCCATGACACAGCCATCAGTGGAGACATCTTCAAGAGAGGAAATACATAAGTAAAAATAGACTCTCAGTAAATGGAGAGGAGACTTACCCATGAGAAAGAGAACAAATATCATATTTACTCAAGCAGAATGTATAAACCAAATAAAAGAGTTATGGACAGTGTATACACTATTTGCTAATTATTATTACGTTAAATTTATGATGAAAAGAAAGGTGTCTAAAGTGAGCTTAAGGTCTTCTAACACCATGATAAAAAAGCAGTGAGGATCAGCAATGAAAGGAGGGAGAACACCCATAATGGACCAGCACTATCCCATACATGTACACTTGGATTTGGTTACTGTCATCCTGGTGAGCTTAGACCCACGTAACCTACAGCTACCAGGAGGGATTCGTGAGCTGTGAAAAGAGGACATTTTGTGTTCAACACTGTCTTTTCTAATGTCCCAAAAGACTGATGGCCTCAAGAGTTTTTTCTCCCATGATTTTGCAGGTCCAAAGAAGTGTTTACATTTGTCTTCTCTCTCTCCGTCGCTATCCTACAGTGAAAATACCTTGTGCTGTGTCTTCACTGAATCAAGATGTCTCAACACCTTCCAGAGAAGGAAGAGAGATCTGCCCTCCTACTTTCTTTAAGCAAGAGCAGGACAAAGATCTACAGTATTCTCTCACCACTTCTTTAACAAGAAGAAGGGACTTCAACTTACATTCGCTACCAAATGCAAATATTCCTAAACCAAATATTGACAAGATGGGTGTACCTACACCACTGACACTGGGGGCATTCATCAAATCTGCTGTCTTAATTTGTATACCCTTTTTGCATGCCATACACAGGTAGTCCAGGTTTTACTTTTGTTAGACCTTGATTGGCTGTGTTTCACATATGTCTTTAGTTAGTAACACTTCAGAAATGGTGGAAGCAATTGAAGTGCCATTAGGACATTAGCTTCACTTATTAAAAAGGAAGTAAAACACTAGTGGCATAAAACTCCCCAACTCAAGTTTCATCATGTGTAACTATATAATAATGTTATACATATGATATGGGGTAAGCGTTTTAAATAGACGGTTGCTCTCTGATTATTTTAAAAAAAATCACACCATGGTTATTGCTTGCAAACCAGTTAGAGGGTATTTGATCCCACATCACTGTTGACTACACTTAAATAAGCTTCTTAAAGGCATAGGAATACTGTAGCAAAGGCAACAATAACACACCAAAACATCATACAATTCAAGCACTAGTACTCCCTATGAATTTTTTCCCTTTTATTTGGTATTTTTAAAGACATAAACTATTTTAGTACTTCAATAAAGCTAGGCAGAATCTAAGTCATAGGCTAATGGTATGGACAGAAAGCATCTCCAGAGCACCCTCTTCACCTAACGTTTTCAGACAGTTTGGTATTTCTATACTTAAGATGTGTGTATGTAACACATACAGACATGACTTCCTCAGAGAAGTGACTTCAACAGTATGTGACAGAACTCCAGTTTGTATTGTCCAGGAGCACGGTTCAGATGCTTGTAATGACTTGGCGTGTTGGTACATCAGAAACGAATAATCCTATATACATCTCCAGCAAACCCAACATATCCCAGAAACAAGGGTGTTGCAACTGCACATGAAGGGAAAGGAACAGGACATATGGTTGTCCTGCCAAGAGCAGCGACAACCTTCAAACACCCTCTCCTACTATCCTGCCAGCTCTCTCCTCGCCATTGGGAAAGCCTTCTTGAGGAACCACCTGGAGTCCCCTTGATGCAACTGATCCCGTGCTGGCAATGGGCTCTTCTGGAACGCTGTGTTGTTACCCAGACAACGTTTAAGCGAACTCCAGCACGAGGCCAGGCCCAAAGTTTTCTCTGGAGCAAGAGATCGCACTCCCAGGCCAGTCATCATCCTGTCCTGATCCCTGGACTTGCTTACAGCATCTCTTCTTCCAACCCAAGCCATTTATCTAGAATTTCTAATGAAAGCAGTTATCTACCATCAAAAGCATTAGGGCAGGCTACGCTCCCTGTATCCAATTACAATTCATAACTACAGCTCATACGTATTAATAATAAATGGTGGCCTGTAGCTTCAGCTCTCTTCGGTTTTTCTTGGGTGTGGGGAGAAAGGTTAGGGTCTTCCCCCTCCCCCAAGGGTTTTTTTCCTTCACATTGGCTTTACTATCAGCAGGACTTTCTCTGTTCAGAAAGACACATCATAGCTCCTTTTCATTCTGCCGGTCACAGAAATACCAGCAAGCTTGCCTTTTCACTTCTGAATCAAAAAAGAGTAGCAGTAAATGCTTTATTTACTTTGCCACAGAGCTGCTAGGAGCTTTGCCAGTGGTTTCCCTTTCATCTCATGACTGTGGGAGTGGATGAGGTGCTCATCAGCTCTTCAGTTTAGTGGAAATTCCTGGAAGAAGACCTCTGCAAAGTAACACCATTCAACCCACTGCATAGCGCTGAACAGACACATGTTGGAATTTTACTTCACTAGAAAGAGGATTTTTGTTACACCTGTGTTTGTTAGAAGCAGATTTCAGTATATTTCAGATGGGAGCTACACAGTGGGAACCTCAGAACTGAGTATCCTTAAATTTGGGCCATTTACAGGCAAAAATTTACAATAAAGCTCTTTAAATCAAGGATGTCTTCCCAACTCTAAAGGACAGTGCTCTATGTTTCTGGTTAAATATTTGTGACATTTCTGCCTCAAATGAGAGAAACTTCATAAAGCAGATGATCTTTGAGATGCCCACTCTGAGATGAAGAGACCTCATTATCTGTGCCACCTTAGCCTATAATTTTACGAGAAAAGCTTTCCAGAATAAAATTATATGAACACTTAACCCTGATTCACCGTCCAACCCAAGACCAAGCTTTTGTTCCTGAACAATGGCCTTGTTGGTCCCTTTCAATTCATCTTTTATGCTACTGAGCCAGACCAAATCCAGCAACAAGCTATGGAAGGGGGGCAAAACTGTACAGGGGAGCTGTACGTCAAAGGTCAGTTCCTTACTTTAGCAACACGTAACTCAAATTAAGGCTAAGCATCCTAAATTCTAGTATTTGTTTTTGAGGAACCTGGATACTCATTGTTATTCAAAAAATATGGGAAGTGCTTGCACAACCTGCCCCATAAGAACTGAGGAAAAGGCAATAAGGGGAAAGAAGGAAATAAAAAAGCCCCTTTGCTTAAGTACTCTACAGTGATGGCTGCATATTGGCTAGAAAAACTTATGTTTCAGAATAATTTTAATAGAACTCTAAAAAGTAATCTGAGAAGGGAAACCAAAGGAGATACATCAAACAGACTGACCACAAGAGGCAGCAAGCATCCAAACATCCAATATAAATCCCTCTGGAAAGAGCAGAACCATTGCTATGTGACAGCACAGAAGACAACATACGTTAAGTAAGTCTAATTTGTGTGCTCAGTGGTTGCATCAGTCACCACGCACATATATTGAACAGAATCTGGTATTAGCAACAGTTCCTTAAAAATTGGGAATTTTCCTATAGATATTAAATTTCAATAAAATGAATGGTACCACCAACTATGTAGAGCATGTCTTAATTTTTCATTTGCACCAAGGCTTCTGCATCTGAACTGTGGAAAGATGCCAGTTTTTAAAAGATAGATGCTTCAGGCTGTCTCCTCTTCTATTATTGAACACATTGTTACATAACTGAAATACTTATGAATCGAGAGTAACGTTAAAACAATGAGCTGATTAGAAGAGGAAAAACAGCAGTGTAACTTATACACATTGAAAAGTTAGGATAATATATTTGACAGTAGATTTTTCTAAGAGTTTTAATAGGATCAACCTTATCACTAATTTCTAAACGGAGGACCTTCAGAAGCAAGTGTTTTCCAGCTTCTTTTGTCTCTGCATGAACAAGGCTTGATAGTTTGAGACTGTAATGCATTACTGTGGAAACCTTCGGTCTGTTACATAAATCATCTTAATACTCAGCAAGAACTGTCCAACAGTGCCATTGGTATGTTCAAGTCAATGATCCTGCAAACAATTTTTTGTGTTTCTTCATATGGTAGGCAATAGCAATAAATCATATTCATTTAAAAACACACTATACTAATTTATCAAGCAACAGCTATCAAAAATATATTACAGGGGAAGGTATAACTTTTTTCTGCTGTGTTAATCAATTTCTCTAATTTACATTAGGTAAAGGCAAAGCCTCAAGCAAAACATTAATTTTCCAGTACCAGATGAATTCATTTTCAAGGAGAACGTGCTGACGATGATATTATTGATTTAAAACAATCACAATTTCAGAGTTAACAGAATT
>NW_010111191.1:33494-53574 GCF_000699245.1 Pterocles gutturalis
TAATAGCTTTTTTTATTTTTACTTTACTGATTTATAGTGGGCCCATCACTGAAGCTGCTATCGTCCTGATGCCACAGCTAAGAAAAGATGCAGTGTTTACATTACTTCCCTCCCGCTGGCAACTCTTAAGAAAAATACTTTTAATTGATGCAGAGGATCGCTGTGTATACAACAGGGCCAAGTTGACAATTTTAGCATTACTCTAGCAGTATCTGACATTTACTTCTAAAGCCTCAAACTTCTGGAGCAAGGCAATTACCCTCCAAACATGCTTTCATTAAAAAGTTTTTAGTCCACATGGCTGTAAAGAAAACATAAGTGCAAAGTTTCTACAGTCAGAAGACAAAGAGAAGGATGAAAAATTTGTTATACTTGTGGAGGTTGCTGATATGATCTCAATGTTGCAGATCCATGCTAATGATTTTTGAAGGCTGGAGAGGGACACTTTTGTTTACACAACTGTAATTATGGGTATGTTTGCTTAGGATCCTTAGGGAGAATATTTTGCCCTCTTTAGTGTTTTTACAGCATGTGTTATAGAATAGGCATTCAATGAAAGAAGCGTTAAGTAAAGGCATGTTTGAGTAACTAATTTTTCAGAGATAAGTAGGTCATATACATTTCTTCTTCTGGTTGGAGTACAAGTTCAATACTTACTGAACACAAGCCGACTTAAATGAGATTTAGTAAAGGAGGGTAAAGTTATTTCACCTGAGTTATGTATTTTCTGTGAAATTTGAAAAACCCCTTAAATACAGGCCAGCAGGCCATAATTTTGACTTTTTTTTTAAATTAAAGTTGAGACATTTGATTCCAAAATAATTCAAAATATCCTTGAATACATACACAGTGGATGTGCATGCATTTTGCAATAAAAATAAATACTTATAGAACACATTCCTGCAGAGAAGGATTTGGGGATACTGCTGGATGACAAATTGGACATGAACTTGCAGCCCAGAAAGCCAACGGTATCCTGGATTGCATAAAAAAGAAATGTCCCCAGCAAGTCGAGGGAGGTGATTCTCTCCCTCTAGTCCACCCTGGTGAGACCCCACCTGGAGTACTGCATCCAGCTCCTGAGTCCTCAGCACAGGAAAGACAGGGACCTGTTGGAGTGGGTCCAGAGGAGGGACACAAAAATGGTCAGAGGGCTGGAGCACCTCCCCTATGAGGACAGGCTGAGAGAGTTGGGGTTGTTCAGCCTGGAGAAGAGAAGGCTTTGAGGAGACCTTACCGCAGCCTTTCGATATATAAAGGGGGCTTATAAAAAAGATAAAGACTTTTTACCAAGGCCTGTAGTGACAGGATAAGGGGCAATAGTTTTAAACTGAGAGAGGGTAGATTTAGATTGGACACAAGAAAAAATTCTTTACTGTGAGGGTGGTGAGGCACTGGAAAAGGTTGCCCCGGGAAGTTGTGGATGCCCCATCATAGGAATTATTCAAGGTCAAGTTGGATGGGGCTTTGAGCAACCTGGTCTAGTGGAAGGTGTCCCTGCCTATGACATGAAATTGGACTAGATGATCTTCAAAGATGCCTTCCAGCTCAAACCATTCTATGATTCTGTATAGGTGTATCTATAAACACATTCATAGCCTTGTTAATGCAACCATTGATACATTTTTATCAGGGACTCAGTTCTTTCCAGACTCTGTGCCTGATGCTAAGACACATTAAAAGATTATGTTCTACATGAAAGGGAAAGGTATGGTAAAATCACCTCTACCTTTAACCACTCATTCAGGATCTGAAAGAACTGCCTGGTGTTTTTCTTTCCCTGAGGCCATTTAAACCTCCTTTCCATTTGTTTTTGGAAAGTGTCATCTATAGCCTACTTCAGAGAAAGGGAAGAGCAAGAAGTGGACTCCCTTCTGTTGATACTCTGTTTTTGAAATAAAAAAATAATGGACCAGGAAGAGGGAGGTGGACTGTGGTCCAAAACAGCCCTGAACTGCAGCTGGCCAGCAGACTGACCCGGTGTCATTGCCCTCTCAATGTGGAGGAGCCTCTCAACTAATGAGCACATACTTTCCAGCTTTTGGACAGGATTGTCCTGGGCTTCAGGCAGTATGTACCCTTGGGACTGCACTGGACCACTTTGTGATTCTCCATCTAAGAATGCTGCTTTTCCTGAATCCTTTCCAGGCCACCCAACTCCTGCCTTGCTCTGCTGACTGTGGCTCTGGAAGAGCAACAAGAGAGAGAAGAGCCATGTCTCCATGTCTCCTGGCAGGAATGGGATACAGGACCCTGAAATTCTAGTCTACCTACACAGAAGGACCGATACAGAGCAAGAGAGGGCAGCTATTATGTAGCATTTATCCATCACATGAGTAACAGCTATCCCATTAACACTCTAAGAAATTAGGGTATAACATGTAAAAACAAGCTAGGGATATATCTAGGACCATGTGCATATGGCAACAAAAGGCAGGGGAACCATTTAGTTTCCTATTAACGTGAAAAATATCCCTGTTGGATGTCATTCTATCCTGTTTGACCCTGGAGCTGTACAGGACAAACCAGTTTTGATACCCATGGTGCCCACTGTATCAAAGAGCATGCATACATATCCTATACGGATCTCCCTGGCATAGGGCTGGGAGGGAGGAAAATACCATCACTGTCCAAGCACCATGCCTTCCTTTTCCTTGGGTAACTCTTTTTTTTCCTGTTGGGGCAATGGGCGGACTGCCCAGACCAGATCTCCTCCCTTTGGGTCACGCAGGGGATTTGGCAGCTGAATTCATTACCCTTAACATTTATCAGGCCTCAGGAAGGCTACAAAAGCGCCGAGGCTTTGTGCAACAGAGTCCTGAATTACATTCTGTGTTGTGACTAGGAATAAATGTAAAACAAACAATATAATTTTATACTGTGCTGTGAGTGGCCCACAAATTACAGGAGGAGGAATTACACGAAGAACAATTCATCTCTGAGATTCCAATTATAGGTGTGGGGAGAAAACAATATATTTGTGAGAATTTGAAATGCAGAGCAGTTGGCACAGTTTTATTTTAAAATGATAAATGTTTTCAGATTGAAGCGCAATTAGTAGTGAAAATGTCATGTACTTTTCCTCTGTATGTTTGTTAATATGGCTGGCATAACTCATTGAGGAGATGCCTGCGGTGCAGAGTCCTGTACTACATATATCGCAACCAAAAATACAGTACTTACACGTATATATAAAATGTACACAGAGACAACATTGCCAAACAGCCTTTTGGGACAGTCTAAAAGAATCTCATTAATTTTTACTGTATACTTACACTTCTGGCTTAGTTCCAGCACTAGCTTTCTGTAAAAATAATTTCAAGTATAGAATTATGCCATTTGCTTGCAGCAACATCACAGGAACAGTCGTGAGCCATATGTTGCTACTTAGCAACTTAGTCTATAAGTCCCAAAGCATGTACTGATTTGAAAATGGAACAGAAATTATAATTGTTGAGGGATGCTGTGAGGCAACTTGTCTTGGATTACTAAACTATGCAGATGTTTGATGTTATATAGCAAAAGGAACAAAACTGTATTTTTCCTGTCAATGGCTGAGCTTTTATTTAGGTTAGCCTAAAGGGGATAAATTGATTAAAACCCTTAAAATAAGACAAGGTGATGTTTTTTCTGGATATGAACACTTTGCAGTAAACAGAAAGAACTGAAGTGCAAAGTGGAGCATCTTCATGGCACTTGAAACATTTCTGATGTCTAAACTTTATTTTCTTTTGCAGCACAGTTTATTTCATAGCACCCAAATTTCTGGAAGTGTTGGATTCTAGGAAAAGCTAAAGGGAAAAGGCAAAATAAGCAAAACTAACTTCTCAGAGTTAGCTCCAAAACAAGGATGTGAGCATGTCAGCGTGCATCAGGACCCCAAAAATCCTGCCTCTGTGGCCACATAATCCTGAAGCCAGCACAGTGGAAACCCCTCGGTCTTTGGTCTTGTATACCGTGACTCAAGTCTGCCAACCTCCCAAATAAGCTGTGTCAGGCTCTGAAATGAGAAAATGATGCTCACGCCTGACTCAGTCACCATGATCAGAGCTCGAATAAAAGTTTCTGATAGGACCGTGCATCTCCTACCATGTGGGATTCATGTTTTAGTTAACAGAGCTATCAAGGAACATGGAGGAATGAATTCACTCATTCTGACAGGGCTCAAACCCTCATCGCTGATCTGGCCAGGGAACAGCCAAGTCATTGGGGATGGGAGGGAGCCTGCGCTCCTCTCGCCGAGGTCATGCAACTGCAAGGCTTGTGAGGACAGATGCAAAATGGACATAGGAGAAAACTCTCTGGATTAAGGGACTAAGCTTTCATCTGGGAGAGAACATTTTCTCATCTCTTCTTATGGGATTATTTGTTTTACATCCCAGTAACTGTGAGTGGAAAATGAACAAACAGTCCTGAAAACAGGGACCAGAAAACACAGTCACATCCTTTCCTTTTTCCCTCCCTCCCCAGTAAACCAAATTATCTGTCATGCTTTGTTTTCCGAGTAGTGAATACCATGTTCTGTCCAGTTTTAACGAGCAGATTGGCTGTCGAAATGGTAGTCAGTTCACGGATTCTGAGTGACCACCACATGCTTGATTGGTAATAACTCACATACCGTGCCTGGCTGTTGAGCTAGCTCTTGCCAGAGGGCATCCCCAGCAAAGGACAGAGGTTTGACCCCTCCCTCTGGGTTTTGAGCCCCATCCCGCAGCCAGACACCCAAGAGCTGGGCTTTGCCATGGCAAGCTTTGAGGCCTGAAGGGCCCTTTCTTGGCTCCAGGCCTCAGTGAGCGTTCAGGGTTTCCCGTCATCTTTGAATTTGGAAATGTCACATTTGGTAGATTTTTTTTTTCCTTGAAGACGAAATCATTTGCACTTAAAATATCTGGTTCTGGATACATTAAACGTACTTGGAAGCACCTTACTTCCATTGAAACCAGCAGGGATCTGGGCCTTGTTAGCACAAGTAGAAACTGCATAAAAGATTAAAACTTATACTCTTATTTTTCAAGATGCCATTTAAATTATTTAAACTACATGCATACGCAGTACAAAAATATCAACAGAAGAAAAAGAATTCTGATGTATAATGTGGATTTGCAATTCTTTATTCAAGACTATTTAAGACAGGCATAATGATTCTCGGAAAGGTAGCAGCTGCCTTATAACAGCCATCATTCACAGAGTTTGTATTTCTACTGTTTCAAACAAATTCAATTAGCCCTTGCACTTCAAAACCCTTAAGGCATAAATGAGATGATACTAGGCTGCTTTAATCTAATAGTAATACTAAAACTTGTCAGTACAGTTTTTGTATTAATGGTTAGAGAAAAATTAATAATATAATTTTTCATTTTTTAATCAAACAGTTCTATTCTAAACTACCTCTGGATCTTGGAGGGTTCTTAGCTGAGTAAGTTCAATCATGCACAAATCCTAAACGCAAAGTACAGTTAGTCTCTAAAGGTATTTCAGAATAATTTCAGCAAAAGGCTGGGAAGCAACATGGTGGAACATTTTTGAGACAGTCTTTTTTGATTGAACACAGGTAGCCACAGGTAGACAAACCAAAACTTTCAAAACTATTTTTGCTTTTTAAAAAGCAATTAAAATCTTTCATTCTTACAAATCTCTAGTATCTTAAGGTTCCAGAGGAAAGGTGAAAGATTTTTAAATATACACCTAATAGCAGAATTTAGCGTGTAGGTTTCCCCAGAGGGGAAAGGACTCAAAAATAACCTGCAAAGAATCCACATCACATTAAACCTTTTGGGGTGCAAGCTACAGAAGTCACTGCCTTAACCCCACTGCTAATGGTGTAACCCTGGCACCATTCCTCAGCTGTAAGATTTGTGTTCAAAATGCAATTCATCAACTGCAAATGGCCTGAGTGATAATTACAGCTATTTGTGACACGTGTGCTTTAGAATTATTAACTTGTCTGCAGCCAGATAAACAAATAACCTGCACCTGTAAAGACTTTATTTCCTGAAGGTAAAACAACTGTTTAGGAAAGATCATGCTGGCAAAACAGCTGCTTGCATTCTGGAGAGGAAACAAGGTAGTATCTCTCAACAAACGCCAACTCTGGTGTTTTATCAGCTCCATCTCATTAACTGGAAACAACGCTTAAACGCTTTGTTTATAAATTATGATTATTCCTGATTGCAGCAGTTACTGATAGTGCCACTCATTTGCAGTGCAACTCTTTGAATTTGTTTAATTACAATTTGAAACAAGGCAGAGAAGATTAATTAACCCACCTGGCTGGCTGGCACATAGTCCTGGCTCGGCTCTGTCATACTCATATACATGTTCTCACCGTCAAACTGCAAAGCAAATAATAGTAAACATTCAGCAAACTTCAATATTTTTCAGCATTGACTGAAAAAAAAAAAAAAAAAAACCAAACCCAGTAGCCATAAAATAATATTACAGCACGGTTTTAGAGACTTGTAATTGTGTGTGTGCATCTTGTCTTTGATGTTCCTCTTGTCATCCTTATTGACCCTGGATGTCAGTGATTTGGAGTAATTAGCGCTCTAGTAATTACAGCTAGCAAGCAAGAAATGAATGCTTTCCTTTCATCTGCAATCTGTTTTAAAACAAAATGGCTCATTTTGTGCACCACGTAGACATATTGCTGTTGGTTGTACTGAAGTACCAAGTGAATTGCACAGTTACTGAGAAAAGGAAGATGAGAATAGAAACTGCACTAAAACGCATCTTAATGGATTCCAACTCTAGCTTCTGAGCAGAACAAGAGTTGACATCTCAAAACAAATTAAACCCCTTCCTATTGAAGTGTTCCCGTATCGGAATACATTTCTAGACAGCTTACAGCTGAATGTATGAAACACTATATATACCTCCTGACCGTATGGCGTAAGAGGATACTTTGCTCGATGTGTGAATAAAGTAAACATTCATAATCAGAATTGCAAAAATACCCTTCCATAAATTATAAATACCATTCCTGGAAATTTATCCAAAGCTTTTTTGTTGTTGTTCTTTTTCTCTCCTCCGCTGCAGTTAAGAAGGAACAGACAGAAAGGAGTCAACTAACATCTGAACGTCTAGAAGGAGAAAAACTGTCAGAAATGGAGCCTCATCCTGTACAAACTACGGATTTCTTGCATAATCTGGAAAACGTGCCTACCGAACACTGAAGTGGCAGTGCCAACAGGGCAACTATAGTCCCAGTGTCCACTCAAGAGGTAGGGAAAATCTTTTCAAAGCTTTCAAGTAGAAATGAACAGCACCCCAGTCATCAACCACAAATTTCCAGCTGTTATGAGGTCTGTTTGAAATAACTTTCACCTGACCCCCTCTGCGAATGCTTACAGTGACATATTTTGGAAATGAGCCATTATCTTTGATGATGCAGTGGCATTTTTAAGAAGTCCCCACTACTGAGCTTGCTCTGCTCCTGCAGAAGGTGGCAGGGAAATACCCCATGGACATTTCTCCATCCATGCTATTCTACCCCAAGGTACAGTATATTCGACTAGACCAAGGTGGCAAAGTCAAACTGTGGCTTTGGCAAAGAGCTCTATCGTTTTTTGCTGAGGCAGCTGAAAAGGTTTCAGCTTCCAGCTGTCCATCCTCTTTCTCTGCCAGAGGCTCCAAGGCTTGTCAGAGAAGCAGTAGATTACCAAGTGCCAGCTCCTGGCATGGCAGGTGATGGTCTGCCCTTCCTAGCCAGAGCTATTCAATAGATCGTCACAGCCTATCTGTCAGAAGTCCCAGTTTCATGGGAGGGAAACAGAGTATTGCCAAAGTTTGATGGAATAGAGGTAGTTGGATTAGAGCTTAAAAATAGGGGTTGATGGTTGTTTCATTATTGTTTCTTGGTTACACCTGCCATTTCTTTCAGCTTTCTCTTTCAAGAATGTTCTTATTTATTAGCATTCCAAGTAGAGTTTTGGAGGATTTTTTTTAGTGTTTGGATTGTTTGCTCACTGGACAAAAGGTCAGGGCATTGTTTTTCTACTCAGATGGCCAGGTGGATTTCTGAAGAGGGATTTCACAGCCTGTGGTTGGAAGCCAAGCACTCCAGGGTAAGGCCTACAGGAGCTCAACTTATTCGGCTGGTCAGACGAAAGGCTGGAAGGTGCCTTGAGCACTACAATTGGTACTTACACCCTGATGTCTGATAGCAAGATCTCAGCCTTCGTGACAGTGGTACAATCAAATGTAGTGGTAAGAAATGGGAGTTAGAGAAATTCGGTTCTGAAATAGAGACAAGTTCTTACTCTAGAAGGTAATTAAGCATTATGTCAACAGCAAACTCTTCATTTCTTGTACGTTTAAAAATGAAATTAAATATCTTTGTCACAAAAGATGCATTCCATATCATATTTATGAGAAACCCTATGGACAGGATAGTTGGCTGGTTATGGTAGTCCTGTCTGTCCTGGAACCCAGGATTCCTTAAGTCTCCTATTTTGAATTTCCCTCATTACCCTCAGACATTTGCTGTACTACCTTGAAAATATTGCTGTAATTCAAATATTATGATGCATATGTTTGCTTGCAAAGAACATGAAGAAATTTATTTCCCTTTCTTCATACAGGCTAGATGCAGTCCAGGTTTATTTCAATTTATTTTGCCTTCCATAATGCCTGAGCCTGTGATTTCAGAATCTTTATGAAGTATACTAGTCTTTTGGATAATTCCTCCTTTTGGATGTCTGGTCATCTGTCCTTGCTCCCAAGCTTGCAATCACCAAGTCTGCATTCACAGAAAAAATGCCCTAAGGTCATGAATCTTGGGAATTTTCATCATTCTATGTGCTATTGTGGGATCACCTGCCTATCTGATTGGTGCCTGCCTACTAGCGGTGCCTCTGGCATTGCTCAGATCTTGGATCTCAGCCTTTCCTGTTCGTGGCTTGTGGTCCTCTATTTAACTCTGAAATGCTTTTGTTCTACCACGGTCTGTGGGCTTAATGCAAGCATGTACCAGTGAAACCGAAAACCAAAAATATACCTAAAATTAAACTTCCTGACATTTTGGCTTGGCCTTAAATGAGAAATGACCCTCTGCAACATTTTGGATGAATTTGTTAGGGCAAATTATCAGAAGAATATATTGGTGCATAATGTCTGTAGAATCTGAGTGACCTGTTAACATCTGAAAATACCCAGCAGGTGTTTGATTTATTTCTTAATTTCTTCCATATTCAAACATGGAGTTTACTCACTGCAATATTTAGCATCTGCTTGTTAGAAGTATGCGTAAGTTATTGTGCAATGGGTTGTATAGTTCAATAAGACTTGATGCAATGTATTTTTTATAGTGTTTATATTTGCAGGATGCGGACAGTAATGTATTAGCTGACACTAACACTGTTGCCATGTTAGTATTTGTACTGCATTTACAGCTATATAAATTATTATCTGCCATCAGTCTAGTGCAGTGCGGTGCATGGTTTCTTGGCAGTTCCTAAGACTTCAGATGTGAGCCTGAAAAATACCTATAAACTTGAATGATGAAGCACATGCACTTCCTACAGCAGGTATTGTCAGGAGATGCCTCCTTTAACTTCCCAGTGTTTACTAAAATGTTTATAAAAAGTGAAATTATGATTTTTGTATACCAAAGTAAAACAAAAGGTTTACTTCAATGCTGAATTGTTTATTCATCACCCCACTTCCCAACTACCAAATAACTGTGGAATACAGATGACCAACACATCCCATCTCAGCCAAAAAAATGTTACACAAGCCTTCAATAAACAAGTTCAGAGCCACTAATGCAGTGCATTGTACCTATGCCCGCCTTGCCCAAGTGTGACCATCCCACATTGAAACAATAAACTGAGAAAAAAAGGCAATGATTTGACCAGCTGGAAGGTCCTACTTCCTTTTCTTCCAGGTTATACTCCATGCCTCCAAACTTTTCCTGTTTTACTCATCAAGCCAGGTCTACAGGAACCTTGTATTCCCTAAACTTCCCTGTAACTCACAGTGCTTGATTTCGAGCAAAGAAACTGCACGAGCATCACTTAACCTGTGGATGATGCATCCAAACAGGACAGATGAACCACAAAGGCAGGCAGTCAAATGAACTGTCATTTATGAACCTAGGTATGATGTATATATATCATATGACATTTCATCTAAATCTTGCCGAATGTGTCTTCAAGATCCTTCAGTATCATTAAGGGTAGATTTCAAAATCTTTCATTTTAATCTAGTAAAAGTGAATGCTAATACAATCTTCTGATGTGTGATAATAACTACTCTTGACAACATTTCTTTTTATATTAAAGTGTAACTCCATGAGAAGTTTGGGTGGGAGCAAACTAAGAATATGACTGCATTGTAATATGAAAATATATATAACTGGAAGCTGTTTTTAATATCTATTCAGAATTGCATCATATGCTTTACTGAAATGATTATCATAAATAAAACATACACGCAACACTGTGGCCAGTTAGAATGTCCCTTAAAATAATCCTTTGTAAGACAAGCTATACTGTTCAGCAACCAACGTGCACAGAATACCCAAATGCTATTATTAAATGCAATTTACTCTTATAAGTTAGGAACATAATTACATAAACACTGGCTGACTGTTACTGATGCAAGAGCTATGGCAGAGTTCAACAAATGTCCAGAGTGATAAGGACATTTTATCAGGCGTGGATTTACAAAGGGATCCAAAGCTGGCTTTTCTCTCCCATTAGCATGGCTTTGCAGCAGTCTCATAGGATGCAGTCATGGCCAGGAAGCCTGTTTTCATCTTCCCATTTAGGCTGCAGCCAACTCTGTCATAATCATCTATAATAATGACTATGAAGTAGCAAAGCTTGCAAGAACGGTATTTTTTTAATTCATTCTTTACGTGCTTCTTTAAGTGAAGAACACCCTAGGTGGACTATGTCACAAAGACATTATAATCATGTTGCACCAAAACAGAGAACAAAATTTCTCATGCTGACACTAACTTTAAAGAATCTTCATTATAGCCTACATACACAGAAAAATTTGGAAGACAAAAAGGAAGGTGCAATAGGACAGAAAAGACTAGAAGGGGTTGAAAGCCAAAGAGGATAACTGGACACAAAACTTATTAGTATAGTGCTACCTGTATGGGCATATACAGTGAGTACAAATGCAGAGACACACCTGCATTATCTTCATGTAGCTAGCTCAGCTGCCACAGGGATGCACAAGTTCAACAGAGGCTTCCAGCCTAACTATGTGTCCTTCCCCACGGGCTACCTTCTTCTATGCCAAGTCACTTTGTCTTCATTGCCAGGGCCACCTGTGCTCTATGGATTACAGGGAGAATGAATTTTCACGCCTCTCTTTACCCTGTCTGTGTGCTATCTCTGGCCTCAAGTTGCACCAGGGGAGGTTTAGGCTGGATATTAGAAAAAAATTCTTCACTGCAAGAGTGATGAGGCATTGGAACAGGCTGCCCAGGGCGGTGGTGGAGTCACCATCCCTGGAGGGGGTCAAGAAACATGTAGATGTGGTGCTTGGGGACATGGGTTAGTGGGTTGGGTGGTGTTGGGTTGACAGTTGGACTTGATGATCCTTGAGGTCTTTTCCAACCTGAATGTTTCTATGATTCTATGAAGTGAGGGTTTATTTTGCTCCTTTTTCATCCACAGTTTTAAACTTCTGAGGGATTGCATGTTTGCTTTCTCTTTGTATGCACACATATAGATGTGCCCTAAGTTCCGCAGGCAGTTACATTAGCTAAATGAAAAAAAATCAAGCACATGGATCTTTGATCTTCTTAAAGCTGAAGTGCAGCACAGTACGACAGTACTACAGCTCATCCAACTGCCGTGCAGGCAGGGAAGCGTGATGAATACTAGCCCATATGGCTTTCCATGCCAAAACAATCTTGGGGCTGGCGTGTGAGGGGGAGAAACTTCGGACACTGCTTTGTGCAAAAACGTATCTCAACAGCGATATCCTGAAATGTAGAGATGAAAGGAGAAGCAAGGGGAGAGATGATCAAATTGGGGAAAGTTGCTGTATTTAATAAGTTCAGCTTCTGGGTAAAGCCAGTTGGGCTCGACACCCTGATTTCTTCAAAGGCTGTTACAGATCTTCAAAGCCTGTTTTATTAATCATCTAATCTAAACACAATTTCCTCCCATCTTTGGTTGGAACTGGAAGCTAGGTTTGAACTTAAACTTTAGCTACACCTTTTAACCATAGTTTACATTGCTCTGACGGCACCCCAGCACAATCCATTGTGCTTCATTTTATGAAAATGTTGCAATAACATTGTGTAAAAAAATTATTTCTTTCTCGTGATTTAGTGGTTTTAGTGCTTACAGCTCATAGATATCATTTGTAACTTACATTATCTAAAAGCCACTGATCCTGAAAAAGCTTTAAAACTAGGTAATTTTGTTTATTTTAAACCAAATGCCAAGAGTGGACATTGTCTCAGGTTGCTCAACGACAAACAGAGTGATATTTTATTTTACTCAGAGCTGCTGAAATTAGACTAAAATAATGATGGGATACAACATAAATCATCAAATGGCTATGCTAAAGAAATGGTTGATCTTGTTATGGCAACCATTAAAGAGAAAACCAGAGATGCTCTGTAAACATTATTACACGATGGAAAATCCCTTTCTTGACACAGTTTGGCAGAGCAGTATGTCTGTATTAAACTGAAACTCCATTTTGTCTCCTGAACTCCATTTCGTATGCTGTGCTGAACACAGGTTTGAGTTTGCCCAAGACAGGTTCCAGTAATGCATTCCAGACAGGCATCCTTCCTGGAAAGGGGCTTGACACCTTCCTGAAGGACTATCACAGGAAAATTGTCAAAAAACAATCTCTCTAGTGCTATCCGCTTTGATTGTCTCTTTTCTGCAGTCTTCCCTCCCGCCTTCCAGGATTGCTTTTCAAAAGAGGAGAGTACTGGAAGACTGTGAGATTGGGTGACAATGCCTGAATGGGGCACTACGGCAAAAAGAAGTCAAATTCCTTTGCAGAGCTGGATGTCCCTGTATGGCCAAAGGACGGTGATTACTGCAGATGGGCAGCTCATGGAGATGTCCTGTCCCACCTGGAACACCGAGAGCCCTCCAGGTCACAGAAAGTTTGATATGCCAAGCATGAGAGAGAAAATGGCACGTCTCAAGATTGTAATTATTGTTCATTTAAATTCTGTAACTGGTTTTCAAGAGTAAAGTATTAGGAAAATCCTTTATGTCTCCTGTGCTTTCATTTTCTTATATGTTGTCCAAAGAGTCTAAACCAGGAACATGGGGTATGATGTGTTTGATTAATCCAAGCACGGCGATGTGTAGGCATATTGGAGTTGGGAAGGAATCTGCCTCTGGTCTCGATGGCTCCCTGAAGAATAAAAACAAGCCATGAGGCGGGTGGGCACTGGCAGCAAGCTACGGAGTGGGAAGCGAGGGTGCAGCTTTGCAAGGAAATGCGGTCAGATACCTCCTAGGCTTAGAAAGAGCCAGAAACAGTGATGAAACTCTCTCTGCCCACAGCACTCGATGGACTTTTATACATTCAGTGCTTGGATCAAAGAGCAACAGGGCTTGCAGACTAACACTGCACTGTGTCTTTCTACAGCCTGGCCTTCAAAGCAGACCCTGCTTGATTCCCATAGGATGAGACCATTTTTGTCTTATTTTCCATTTATACGCCATACTATTGCTTCAAAAAGTATAGGCAGTGTTGTCAGTTATCTTCCAGATTTTTACCCCCGTGCCATAAATATCCAACCCAGACCTTCTACCATTGCGTTTCCCAAGCTAACTCAGTGCTTACTGCTCTTGTTGCAGGAAAGGGGAGGAAGTAGAAGGTTTGCCGAGCATCTTCTCCACGGTGGCAAACAGCTGGCTGAATATCTAAATATACACTGGTAGTTAAAACCTGAATGATGACACTACAGCATTTTTGTTTTTCCTGCACTTAATAGAGGTTAATGTGGAACTGGAGAGGAGGTGAAGGGGGGTGTTTAGCTTCCCGCTTGGAGCCTGCACGTGTCAATGCCCGACAGAGCCTTGAAGTTGTTAGCCTGCATGCAGAGTGCTTGCTGAATGAGGTTACAGAGCTGAGCACAGCGGGCTAATAGAAGCAGGATCAGACTGATAGGAGGAGTGGCAGAGCCCAGGCACAGCAGAGTGTATCAAAGACAGCCCAGGGGAGAGCGGGTACTGTATTAGTCTTTTGTGTACATTTAAATGGAAGACAGTGAGCATGCAGAGATGAACTCTGAACTCTCTCAGCTGGGTTTCTGCTCCTTTTAACCTTGGGTATTAAATAAAATAAAATAAAACAAACCCCAAACCAACACACTGTAGTCTGGGCTCTTATGCTAAACTCTCTCTTGCATATTGAACACTCATTAAATAAACATACCGAGATCAAAGTGGCAAGTGCTTTTGTTATTACTTTACTCAATCCACACTAAATTATAAATATATCTACCCACTGGGAAAAATGGGTGATAAGGTGGAAAGGTTTGAACAACTGAGATTAGACTTTTTCTGCCCACAGCAGCTGAGGAAATTTGTTTAGCCTGGTAATGTTTTCCAACCATACACACCTGGCCAGTTTCATGACAAGGTCTGATCCTGCATCATGGAAAGTGAAGGGAATTGTGCCATTGCCATTGGGACACAAACTGCATCAGGTAGAATGGTAAGGTAATAGGGCCCTTCTTACTTTGAGTTTCAGAGCCATTTATGTCAATATTCACCTCTGCCTCATCATTTCAAATGGTAGATGTCGTGGTTTAAACCAGACTGTCATGGTTTAAACCCAGCTAGTGGTGAACACCACACAGCTGTTTGTTCACCCTCCCCCTTTCTGGGGATGGGCAGAGAATTAAAGGGGTGAAGGGAAAAGAGACTCATGGGTTGGAGATAAGAACAATTTAAGAACTAAAATACAATAAAAATAAAAAATAATT
Organism: Pterocles gutturalis; assembly: GCF_000699245.1. Taxonomy (NCBI): domain Eukaryota; kingdom Metazoa; phylum Chordata; class Aves; order Pterocliformes; family Pteroclidae; genus Pterocles; species Pterocles gutturalis. The sequence goes on from NW_010111191.1 coordinate 48,427, forward strand.
ATTATTATACTGATAGTAATAATATACAAATATACAAATGAATGATACACAGTGCAACTGCTCATCACCTGGTGACCAAGACCCAGCCCATTCCCAGCTAACAATCCTGGCGCACAGAGAGTCCCGAAATGCAATCTTGGAAAAGAGAAGAGCCTGAGAGTCTAGGAGAGAGAGATGACCAAGAGAGAGACCTCTACCCGACAGACCCTCATCTATATACTGGGCATGATGTGAATGGTACAGAATATACTGTTAGCCAATTTGGGTCTCAATCCCCAACCTAAGGTTGAATGCTCAGCCAGTAACTGTGGGCTATGCTCCCTCCTAGCTTCTCCTGCACCTGCACACTGCAAAGCATGGGAAGTTGGAAATGTTCGTGACTGTCCTGGCAACAACTATAAACATCAGTATGTTATCAGCCTTTTTCTTAGCCCAAATCCAAAACACAGTCTCTTACTAGCTACTATGAAGAAAGTCAACTCTGTCCCAGCCAAAACCAGGACAGTAGGTTATGTAAAAAAACACATGAACGCTTAAGAAAAAGGAAGCTCCCTTGGCAGGCAAATCCACCTCCTGAATAACAGCAGAACAGGTTTCATACAGCATCCACAAACCTTATTGTCAAGTCTCCCCTTGCATACAACCCCAGCAATGGTGTTTCCATGCATCTTCCCCTTTCAGTTCAAACTCTTCAGCAATTTTACTGCTTTATCTTAAAACCTTCCGGTCTGCTGAAGACTAGTGACTCCTAGCTTTCAATAACACTCGTGAACAAACTTAAAGACAGGTACTCTGTCCTCTTCTTCACCCAGACTGCACGTATGCATCAGCCTCTTCTTCCTTTCACACTTTATTTAGAAAATGTTTTGGTTTTTTCCCAGCCCCTAATAAATGAAAACTCTGAAAGTTTCTCCTGACCTAGACAGTAGCATGGAGAGTTGCCATCTAGTTACTGTAGATAACATGATCTACGACAAATGGTGAAGATCTAAGCTCCACGGCTTTTGGCCCAAGTCAGAGCTGTATGTTTTTTTCAAATCAAGCATTTCCTAGATGAATCTTATGATGAAACTAACTTTTAAACATTTTTACACAAAAAATGAAAAAGACTCTATAGCCAGAAGAACATGGCTGTTCAAGCACGCAGCAGAACTGTGGGAACCCCTGGTTCAGTCCTACTCTGCTGTTCCCTCATATACCCATTGTGCACCACAGCAACAGACGGTGGGATAGTCTTTCCCGTATCACTGCTCGTGGCAGTTAGCATTCTAAAAGTGCCTGATGATGTAGTCTTGATTTTGTCTCTCTCACATCTAGCTGAGCACTCTCCCTCACAGTATATTATTTTCTGCTATCAGTCTTTCCCGTTTTGAACAAAAGTCACATCCTGATCCTGAGAAATTCTTCTTAAGGAAGAACTTAAAAAAACCCCTGGCAATTATGGGTTTGCCAAATTAATATTGGCAAGACTACGTAACTTCAAAATGTCCAGGCTGATGTACTTCCCAAGTCCCTGCAGTGAAACATGCTGAGCACTATTATTCTGGAAAGGGCTGCACAGACACATATATATAAAATATATAAATATTTTATCACAAATGGAGCTCTGGTGCCGGGTGTTTGCTGGCAGGCCAGGCTGCAGCAGAGCAGTCATTCCCCACACGCAGCCGCTCGGAGGGACACGGGCACTCTGCCCCCCATGGCTAGGACAGGACTTGGTGGCCATGGGTTCCCCTCACCTTGGCTGACATTAAACTACCAGTGCCTGCAAAGTGGTGTCATAATTTTTGAACACGACTGTGATGCCAATGGACCAACAAACCCCTTGAAATACAGAAGTGCTGCTTTTCAGACAGATAATCCAACGACTCGTACAGTGCAGCCTGTGCATTCAGTGCACTGGGACAGAAGTGAAGCAGTATTTGCTAATCTTACTATAATTATAACAACCTATGTTACAACCACTGTTAATGAGCTAACATAATTTTTAAATAAATGTATAATTTAGCAATGTGATTAAGCTTGATGGAGATGTTCTTATACTTTTATGATATAAAAATGGCTTCTTATTAGCTTTTGATGTTTCATTTTCCCCACAGCATCACAATATCTGCTTCTCTTTTACCCAGCTGTACAATAATTGTTGTTTAGCTTCAGCAATCTAGCCTAATCAGACTCTTTAGCCATTTTATTAATCAGTAATGTCATGGAAAATACGCCTTATCATTTTAGTGCCCCATATTATATTCTCTCACCTCTCTGTATAAATGACACCATCTTCTGTATTTGATATTCTGTGCCTAAAGACCATTAAATAAGTGCACAAACTTGAAATAAATGGCTTGAATAATATTTGTTTTAAAATGCTCTTTTTGTTTGGAAGACTGAAATGGATATTAACAATTTGAAACTTACGGAACAACCCACTGAAAACTACAGCTTCACTGGTCATACCTAAGATTATGGCTCTACTGTACATACTCGGAATAAAATTTCTTCACAAGGTCAAACTTATTTCCAAATTAAGTTTTCCAAGTCTAGAATAACTTAATTCTGTGTTTCTTAGGTAAAAAAAAAAAAAAAAAAAAAAAAAAAATTAAAGAGGGAATATAGAAAATCAAACGCGCATGCTCTGATTTGCAGATATAGAAATGAAGCTCTGCTTGAGGCACAGTTTGCTTATTTCTAATTTTTAGGGAAACCATTAAATGGGCTCACAAATTTAGCATGTAGTCTCTTTTGGTGTCAGCAACAATCTGGTTTGTGATATTCTTCTAAGACAAGTATTAAGAGGCTCCTGGGTTTTGCAGAGGCTCCAGAGTCTTAACAGCTGAATTCATAAATAGCTACTCATACAGTATCACTGCTTCTTCCTGCGCTCTCCAGTTCTTGTAATGCTCCCAACTTTCCCTTATGTCAGCACCTACAAGTCAGAAGTTCAGAAATAATAACAGAGTAGAAAAATGTGTTGTCATTAGATTAATGTTTTGATAGAAAATTAATTCGGTGTTTTATTCATTCATTTGAAATAGTAACTACTGCCTTGGAAAATATAAGGTGATTAATTTTCCAATATTTTCAGATCATATTAGTAATACACAACAGAAGTGTTTTGACAAGTCTAACAGTTTTACTCACAATCATGATTTCGCTGTTCAGAAGTTCTTTTAGCTATATGAGCCCTTACAAGCTAAAATAGAGCACTGATTTAAAAGCTGAGGAAGTATTTTGTGCGTTAGAGTGCATCACTGAAGATCTTTTGTTAACACAGAGAGCAATATGAATGATGTCTCTGATTTTATTTCTTACTGTTAAACACAGTTCATTGGAAATGTATAACCAGCTCCATTTAAGAACACAAAGCAAAAGCAATGTCATGTATTATGCTCCAGCAGGTAATTCAGTGTCTTAGATAGGATTAGCCAATAGATTTATCCAGTAGCCTCTAAGGAAAGCAGAGTTCAAGTCTGGGCTCATCAATAATACATAAATAAACCGAACAATTAGGTACAAAGTGGCTATCTTGTCAGACAACTTACTAACTGATAAATGATATACTCACTGCAGACAGTGTGAAATTTAGAGATATGTAAAGATAGGAAAGGAAGACCTGAAAAGAGAGGAAGGTACTGTGCTCTTTCATGTGTTTGGGGACTCGGCGATTCTCTCCGACTCTGCAGTCTCAGCTGAGAGCTATACTGGCTGGACAAAGGTGGTGCAGCAACACCTCTCTACTAGGAATCACTTGGCTTTTTTTTCTGATAGCTGAACAAAAATTTATGCCTTTGCTTTTTAATCAGTGGTCTGAGGAAGAATATATTCCACTTTTCCAGGAGACAGATACTACCAGAATCAACTAAAACTGTTCAATATGTAAGTCTTCATAAACAGCCATCCCCAGTGTGTGATGCCACCACTGGGCTCTCACGGCGTCACCGCAGAGATGCGCCGGTTCCTAGGGAAGGGTGGATGAAAGCAACAACAACAAGTCTTAAAAGGAAAATCTATGTTAGTAAATGTCAAAATATGAGACATTTAGTCCTTCTTTGCTAACTGTCAACAAACTCAAATTTGATTTTTATTTTTCTGTCCCAGCCTGCACTTTTCAGATAGAAAACAAGGAGTCTAGAGGTAGGGAGGGCTGTTGCTATTTTTCCCTCAGCCAAGCAAAACAAACAAACAAAAAAAATCTTCATTTCATTTAGGATCAACAAGCAAGCAAGCAAACCTACTCCAAACAAAATCTTTTCATATGCACCTTATCTACCTCAGCTCAGAAGTCAGGAACATTTGAAGTGCAGATTTCAAGATTTAACTCAGAATGAAAATAATATTTACCTAAAATGATGTCTTTCATGCCCAAGTACTCCAAAGTGCTTTGCAAATATTGACTAAATTCTGCCCTTAATCTGTGCTCAGTGCTCCTTGGCTCCAGTAGACATTTTGAGGAGGATACACAAAAGAAGACTTCAAGCCTTACACACTTTACTAACGGAAACACAAGTGACCAGTGAAACACAGCCACTTCTGTAGCGAAAAGGGGACGTTGCTCAGAAATGCCTTCCAGTGCAGCCAAAAAATTCAGGACTTTATAAACATCCTTGCCGGATGGATGAGTAATGTGGATGAAATGAAGAGGCTTGCAGTGACCTCACTGCATGGTCACTGTACCTCAGTTAAACAAGATGGGTCATTTTAAGAATACTCACTGTCATTTCACTAGAGTCTCGTTTCAGTGATCAGCCCTTCCACTTCACAGCTACGTACCTTTGAAAATGCACTTCGTCTTGTCACAAGATAGGCAGCACCTTAAATATTCCCCTACCGCTTACAGGGGAAATGGCTTCTCAGACCCAGAAAGTCACCCCCACGGCTCTGAACCCCCTCCCATGCTCATGCTGGGCCTCCCCAAAGCAGGCAGATGGCAGCCAACGCAAGCACAGCACCTGCAGAAAGATGAGGGTGCAATCTGGATGAAATGAGGAAGCAGACTTGGGTGGGAAAGACTGCATCTTGCCTGGGGAGTGAAACAAAAGATTGAAAAAGAGGTAAGGAGAGTCTCAAAGCCAAACCTCTAACCTGTGGAAGCAGGTTTCCACATCAGGCCAGCTGAACTGTCTATATGATGTCCGTGTTTTTTCCTGCTGA
>NW_010111191.1:53605-84553 GCF_000699245.1 Pterocles gutturalis
GGACTCTAGGACAAATGTATCAGGCTTAAGATGCATAACAGTTGTGAGATGAATCCCAATGATCGCCCACCATGCAGTGAATGGGATGAAGTGTGAACTACTTCTCTTCAGGTCCAGGTGTCCTATATAGAACCATAGAATGGCCAGGGTTGGAAAGGACCTTAAAGATCATCCGGTTCCACTGCCCTCCACCCCAGACGAGCTGAAATGGCACCACGGAGGCATCAGAAAGCTCCAGCAGAATCCCTGTCCTCTGCTTCTCCTGAAGATCAGTGCCAGAGACCATGAAGAAGCCCAGGGATGGCTTTGCCTGCTGTATTAAAGGATTGCCTCGCCTAAGGAAAACAGCTTCGTGCACGTGACACTTCTCCCAATGGGAGGAAACGATAAAGAGTGGGTTGGATTGTGCGGTATGGATGCAGGTCTTTTACACAGCACTACTTGCAGAATCAAACTGTCAAAAACAGCCACGAAGGGTCTTCCCAGCCAAGAATTTTCACGGTTGCAGTCAACCAGAAGAGGCTGATGGCACTACAGCATAAAAATATTGCACCCTTGCCCACAAATCCAACCTATTATTTATTAGTGCACATAGAGAAAGAAGAAACAGTTTTTAGCACAATGTTTTAAGAAGCAAAATAGACTTCAGAGTTACTATAGGATAATTTGCACCCAATTTATGAGTTTTTGCAGAGCCATGAGATGCCTTGATCTGTTTCATATAAAACTTGGTGGAAAATATGTTCCTTAGAGTGAAGTATGAGGTGATTAAAATGTGATTAAGGTGTGCTGGCAATTTTATTTTGGCAATTTTATGCTGTGCTTTTGAATTCCAGTATATATAATGCTTGGCCCTTTTTCAGTTGATAGTCTATCAGCTGAGGTCTCTACATATACAAACATAAATAAATTCACAGACAATAAAGTAAAAGCAGTCTAAAACTACATTCTGTAATCTCTCTCTTTAAAAATAACTGTAGGAAGTCATAATGTATAGCTTATAATTACGATATCCAAAGAATTTCTGTTCAGTGAAGCCAAAGGAAATTGCTTACTATGGAACTACGAATGCGATAAAAAGAAAATTAGGCACTGGCCCCGAAGCTCAAAACCAGAGTAAATCACCTATTTCCTCAAGCAGAAAGGGAGTCCCATTTTTCAGGGGGAAAAAACCTCTCACAACAATGTTAAAACACACAAGTCCAACTACCTAATCAGAAGATATAGATTAAAAGTGAACAAAAACAATTTAAAAACCCTCTAAATTGTAAACAATTTTCCGTAGAGCCCTTGCAATGATAAGCCTGAAGTAATTGTGGGAATCACTTAAACTTGGACCTCTCTTTTCTATGCAGTACTCACCCTAGCCAGAGTACTGCTTTAATTAACACAGTTGGCATAACACAAGACGTGTTTCAAAGCTTCTTCTCAGTATGTCCCTGTAAAATGTAAGAGAAAATTAACCTTCAAGGGGTTATAGTGAACACGTGCTCAGTGGAGGCAAAAAAAAAAAAAAAAAAGAATTCTCCAAGTATAACTATTGCTTTAATATCTGTATGTGCGAAAATACTTTATCTTCTAACAAAGAACTAATCCATGAAAAGCTTCACTAAACATTTTCTTGTACTCCTCTTATTTATGAAAGTGATTTCTGGAGCTTTAAGGAGAGCTAATGCACTCTCAGCCTACAATCAATGGGAACAGCATGGTTTACACAATCTGTGTTCTTTGTCAAATTTAACCAGTGTATCGCTGCAGAAGATCTTTTTGCTGACAGCAGCTTACTGTATGATGGAGATGCTGGAATCCTCCTTATGTGGGTTGTAGCTGGCGTGCCATGCTGTGCCTGTACAACGATAACATGGAAACTCGCAGGACAACCTCAGGCTATCCGTCGCTACTGCTCCAGCTGGTGGATGTGGCTGACTGAAGGTATGTCAAAATAGTTGTTTGCAGAAGTAAAATGAACGTAAAGCAGAATTGGACAAGCACAGGCTACACCAGAATTATGTTGCCAGAGTCCAAGAAAACTAAATTTTCAGTCTCTCAGATCTTTACAGTTAAATGACATTTACAGATGATTGACTAGTTCCTGCCTGTTATCACCCTGTACCTAAAGATGAGGATTCCTACAGTAAGCACAGTGTAGCTAACGACTGACAGAGCTTCCTGATTTGAAAATATAAGTTTTTAAAAAAATCAGAATATTTCACTGAGCTCATCCATTTTCCATCTCTAATAGGAGAATATAGGAGAATTCTTGCCCCAGAATACGCAGAATTACTTATTTAAGAAAATAATATTGTTGTGAAAACTTGTATGAAGACGTTGAGAGATCCTCTTCAGAAGGAAGATTCACTTGGGAATTCCATTATTTCATATCAAACAGGTCACAAACAACTATTTATGACTTTGCACTCAATGAATTATAATAATCAAAGAGATGTCAAAATTTTCAGCCTAACACTAAGGAAGCACTGTATTCACATTTAACTACGCTGCAGTTTATCTGTTACCTCCTTAAATGAATCTAAAGGCTGCCATGAAGGTTGGCATGTACCTTTTTGGTTATTCCACTCCCCATCAGATCCTTTGTGTTCTCCAGCAATATATTCTCACATTCCATATTTGTTCCAATATGCAGACAAAACCAGAAGTCAAGCAGTGAGTACACTTTAGGTAGAAGAAAGTTCAAAGGAGGAGATAGCTTAGAAATTCTTGCAAAGATAGTCACTAAAAGAGATAAAAAATGTCTTAGCATTTTAAGGAAAATATTCCGAAGGATGGGATAAGGGTTTGTTAGAAAGGAGACAAAATTCTTCCTCTTCTAATCTGGCTAACATTTTCCAAAAAAAAGCCACAGGGAGCACCTATGTTTGGAATCTGCACAATAGGAATTGTGGTACCTGCTACAGCATTTATCCTCGTGTGAACCATCACAGAGTAAAGTAATGTAAATGAGTAAGGAATCATCAGGTGGTTTTATTTTGCTTGATGTATCTATCCCATTGTTTTTAATCAATTTGTCCTTGACTGGTCTTGATGTTTAGTTCCTCAACAGAGGAATGGATTTCCTTGGAAAACTAATTTCCACAAGAACACACACAGAGAAGGAGTTACAACTGAAATACATGGAGACATATCTGTCTCTTCAGCACTGAAAATGGATGAGTATGACACCACCAAAATGTCTCCATAAGGTCTATAGAGGGAGGAGGAAAAAACCGAAACAAAGCTCATGGGTGGGGACAAGGTTAATAAGAAGGGTAACAGTAAGGCAACTGTTCAGATGATTTAATGGGTTAGGAAGTTCAAAAACAAAAATACAGAAAAAAGGAGACCAGACATTTAAACTGAGCTTTCATATACCATACCTCTGATGTACGTCTCTGTCACAGAGTCATTAAGATTCTACAGTTACAGAAAGATACTAGAAGTACACATTTCAGCGGCTGTAGTATCTGCTGCATTTCTCCTGTGCATCACTGCACGAGCTTAGTAGGTGTGTGTACACACGCACACAAATTACAGGAAACATTTTTCCCTTTGCACTAATAAGTTCCATCGATTTTTCAGGAAATACAACAATATGACACATTGTGGAAGGAGTGCATTTGGTTCCATTTGAAAATGAAACCTTATCACTCAAAATAAAATACAGTTTATAAAGGCTATATCATATTTATGCATTTACTAAATATAAAAAATCAACATATGGTGCGATGTTACCATATGTTTGATTCTGTAAGAGCAGATTTCCAATGTGGTACTAGAGTTCCCCACAACAACAGATAATTAGCTTTGAATTTCCTTTGAAACTCTTTCTAAAGAAAAACAGCCAAAAAATATCCAACTAGAAAAGAGATGCATGATCTATATGTCATGTCTATGATAGGTAAAAAAATATAAAATGGATGCAAAAATGTGCATTTGCACAACATATATGTAATATGTAGTTATTAAAACTTAATAAGATCTCTTATTGCTCACAATGCTGCAGAAGTGATTGAGTGAAGGTTTTCTGATCTACTAGGTGTGTGAATCTGAAAAAGACATTGAAAGAGCCCAAGTTCTGATATGAAAGAAGAATTATAAAAAACCTCTTTCGGAATAAAATCATGATGAAATATTCTTTTTTGTTGTTTTTATTTTTTTTCACCAAGAGATTATATGAAAACCATAGTTTGATCAATTTTGTTCTGGCCCCTTGCCATGGATCACCTCTAATGCAGTTTAGATCTTCTGCAACAGATGTAAGTGCACTTTAAGAATAAATTACAAGCTGTCAAATATTTCACAGAAAACTCTTTGTATATATCAGAATTTTAAATATTTCAGCAGAAGTACTGGTAATCTGTTGAGTTACACTGCCGTACACGTGGTTCTGGTTGCTTTAAAAAGCAGCTCAGCTCCTTCTTCCTAAAGAGATATATATTGCCACTGGACAGCCAGTGAAAAATTTGGAAATTCCTTTCTCGGTTCTGTTTTTGATTTCCTTGTGTGGACTTAGGTTAAACACTTCTTTATGCCAAAGTCAGTAAAATAATGTAAAGGTACAACATTAATCCTTATTTTGAGTGTTTTGTGGAAGACTTATTTTCAAATGTCTTTTGAAAGCTCTTTGGCGCCAAGCTGCCAGAAGAGAAAGAAAAAAAACCCCAAAACACCCTATTACTACTTTTACTTTGGTGTTAGCAGTGTCTAAAATGGGTGTATTTATTTATGCTGCTAATATTTAGGAACATCTGTAAAGTATGACAAATGATTGCATTACAGCTAATGTTTGAGAATTCAGGTTGGTTCATTAAAACTGGACAAAGCCACATTTAAGTGGCAAACTGAGTGCAGCACGGCTAGTATGGTCAATGGCCAGTAGTTGACCAGTCCATACAAAGTACCACATGCATTTTAGGAAACAAAAAAGAAGAGACTTCCATTACCTCCTACATGTCCTCACACAATGCTTAGATTCAAGCCAGCTTAACTTTGGGTATCTAAGACTAGTGTTCTCTCAATTAAATGCAGTTAGCTAGAGTATAGTCTCCAAAAAAGGAGCACGAAGTCAGAGCAAAGATTAGAGAGTCTTAACAACGTCAAGGATTGTCTCCTGAACAAAGGAACACTAACGGCTCCTGCAAAGCAGCTGGCATCCATGCCCTTCGACACCCGATTCCAAAATGGCCCCTGAGCCTTTCTGCTTGACTCCACTTTCCAGTAATTTATTCTACAGATGATAGCTAGAAGTGCTCCTTTACCTCTTGTGTTTGAAGATGCAACTTTGGCTGAAATGGAAGAAAAGTCATCTACAACTTTGTCAAGTATAACTTTGTTGGCATGACAAGGCCCCTTAGATCTGGATCGCCCAATTTACAGAAATATTTAAACTTTTTTTTTTTTTTTTTTTTTTAGCAAGAAGTGTTCAAATCTGCTGCCAAACGCTACCAGGGTACTCTGAGATCATGAATCTGTTCAATGCTACAGCAGTGAGAAGAAAATATCTCTGCATCTTGTACGTATGCTAAATGACTGGAAAGACTCCCACATTTTCTTCTATGGACTTCAGACAAGACCTTGAATGGAAAAGAGAGTAACCAGATTTGCAGGGGAAGAAAGTTAAACTACTATACATGGAGAACAGACTGTGTACAAACAGTTTGCTCGGATAAGAGGGACAGCACAAGAAACTAAACTCAAATGACTGGGCAAGAATTTATAGTTAAGCAGCGAAGAGCAGTGGGAAAGAAGTTAAATTCACTAGGAAACTCTACTGACAAGTACACAAAAGGAAAACGTTTGTGATGTAACTTCTGACTCATAAGAAGTAAGAAATCAAGATAGATTTACTCCTCTGATGCGTTCTGTTTATAACATTAGGCTTCAAATTACAGATTTCAACATTGTCAGGTTTGGGCAGCATCACGCATTTCACCACCATCCACGTCAGTCACCGATTTGTACAATTAACTCTGTCAAAAGCTTACAGATGTTGTTAAGCAGCAACGGGCCATAAATCACACCCCCCTTAGCTTTTAAGAACACAGCCTGCAAAGAGGTAATACATATATGCTGTCTAGTGTGTATAAAGGAGCATATCAACTAAAAAGCCAGTTGTACACACTTTCCTATTCTCATTCCTGTGTCAAATTTACTCAATCCACCAATCAAAACAACATCGCTACTACTCCAAGCCTGCAGGGTTAACAGTCAGTGAAAAGAAAACTGTGGTTTGTCTTCCTGCATCACCATCAACGACAATCATTCCATAGAATTTTTTCAAAAGAGAACTAACAATGTTCAAAATAGAATAAAAATGAAAACGAGCAAAAAAGTATAGATCTGAAAGTCTGTGCCATTTCCAAGCTTCCTTGTGTCTGCCAGAACAACAGGTAATATTAAATACTGTTCTGCAACAATGCAAATGGACCTACTGTATTCAACTTAACATCAGATATAAATTTTAAATCTGGATTGTTTTCCTACATTTGTTGCAGCCACTGCAGTTCCTGTTCAACTTCAGCTGGAGCAAGAGGAGCTTTGCTTCCCATCCTACCACCTCCTTTTGCAATGCACAAAAGCCATGGCAGGCATACGAAGGACTATTTACTCGTTCAGACATTGCTTGCTGCCTGACCAGGCCATTCCCCACCTCCAAGCCAGGCAGGGAGGGTTGGATTCTCTTCTGTGTAACATTTTTGAGGTAAACTGTATAACTGTAACATGCCCATTTAACATAATGCTTTATCTGCTAATGTCTCTGTCTTCTCAGAAACTCTCCTGTAGGTTCTGGGGGGCTGCTTTTAGGTGCCCCAAAGTCACCTCTTATTTAGGATGAAGGAATCTTAGTCTCTAGATCTCTCCCTCACCACCTTGGTGGCCCTTCGTTGAAATTGTGCCGGTTTACAAACTGTTTCTATACTGGGGAGCCCCAAACTGGACAAGTTATTCCAAATTATTCTGTGCTCTAATGAGTATGAAGAAAAATGGAATAATAACATCCTTTGATCTACTGGCTATAGGCATGCTGATACAGTCCAGGATGCCATTAGCCTCTACTGCGAGGGCTCATTGCTGGCTCACCTTTAGTCCCCTGCCCATCAGAGTCCCCAGATCCTTTCCTGTAGCATTCCAGTCCATCACACCCAGCCAGTGCATCCCCAGCTTATACCAATGCAGGGGCTGGTCCAGCCCGGGTGCCAGGCTCTGCATTTTGCATTTGTTGAATTCAGGAGGTTCTTGTTTGACTACTCATCCAACCTGTCTAGGTGTCTCTGGGTGGTGATGCTGCCTCCATGCACACCTACTGGCCTTCCCAATTTGGTGTCATCTGCAAACTTGACAAGAATGCACTCCATCAATCTCCTCCACGGCAAAGGTAGCGTTGACTTCAGGCTTATTTCCATCCACTTTCACTAAATCATGGTTCAGCAGCCACCCCACGTTTTCCTGGTTTTTCTTTTTTTTATTGCTCCTATATGACAGAAGCTCTTCTTGCTGTCCTTGACACTTCTTGCCACTATAAACTCTAGGTATGCTTAGGTTTTCTTAACACCTCACACTTGACACCTCTCTTGAGATTGTGCAGTGTAAGCAACCAAAGGTATCCACCAAATGCTACAGATATTCTAGGAAGCATTATTAATCAATAAAATATCTATTTGGAAAGTCAATGACTAGAGCTCAGACAATTCCAGAAGGCTTACAATAAAACTGCTGAATCAAAATTTTCTTTACTCTCTGCTTTTCTCTTAAGAAAACCAAACCCTTAAACACAAACAAACTACAACAACCGAAATAAATGATGGGCTGGGAGAATTATTCTTCAACAAGAACAGTTGCTCTCCAACAAATCTTTATGGCAACTGCAACACTGCAAGCCCTACGGTTGATTAGTATGTCTCCATGTAGTTGTCATACAGGAGAGCACAGGGTCAAGCCTGGGTGTTACTGGACAAGTTCCAAAGGAAGGCAGTCTGCAGCAATTCCAGAAAAATCACCAGGAATTCCTCCCAAATCTTTTGAGCACAATGAAAGAAGCTGTACATCAATTATGCCATTCCCCTTGGCTCCTACTTCATCTCCAGAGGTCTTCTCCACAGGCTAGCACTGTGGTGTTGAACCCTGATGGGAGGTGTATTTTCGTAGCGATTTCTCAGCACAAAGGTGTTGTGAAGCATACAAACAGACTATGGGATGAAACAAAACCACCAGATGTAGTGCGACTGATAATGACTGTTAGGTCCCCAGGACCAGACAAATTTGAGCTGATACAAAGTCACACACCTCCAAAAATCAAACACACCAACCGAACGCAGCAAGCCCATGCCTGGTCCTTGGCACCATCTGTTTCATTCCACAGACCTGCTCCCACCACGCTGCGGTTTCTGTGAGTGCAGCTCTAGCAGCTTAGTCCCTTGCTCTAGACTAAGGGCAGTACATAGCTGGGGTGCCCTCTTCCCACCCACCCTGGGGGGCTCTGCACTGCTTTATGCCATCACAGAAATATGGATTTTTCTTTCTGCCATCTCACTGCTCAAGATTAAGCCCAGGACATATGCATCATGAAATAATGATACAAATGTTTGAACATCAAGTTTTTGAAGTAGGTTTTCTGATGTCTAAAAACCCAAATCTGCTTTCCACTTAATATTCTCTGCCAAATTGCAGTTTCAGCAATGAAAATGGACTGTTTCATTGTTCAGAAACACAATACTGCTAGGGATGAAAATATTTAATTATTTAAAAATATTATGTACTTTTTTCTGTTTGAATAATGAAAATACAGGCTTTCATGTTAAGTTTTAGAAATAGCAATATGACAGTGGGTCTCTCTTGTATAAATAAAACATGCTGAAAAGCAGAATAGTATGCATAAATTTAGTAAGATATAGAGCTCTGTAAATCAGCTCATTTCACATCCCTAAGATTTCATGAATTTGATACGTTGGGACTCCATAATACAAAATAACTCTTGGATTTGACACTATACATTCAAACCCAAATAACAAAGTTTTAAAATCTTCACATAATATGCCAACAAAAATATGGGAAGCATTTGCCTCCATAACAAAAACTTCTTCATATAAACTAATGCTCTTGACAAATTTTACATATTTCTAAATTTGCATTAACTATTATAGTATTTTCAGTTCATTTTTTTTGTACAGAAAAAAATGTATTTAAGCAATTTGAAAAGTATGCAATTCATTTCTTCATCACTTTTAATACATTTTTAATTTAAACTGAAATTAATTAATTATGTACTGTAAAATACTTAAATTTTGTGTTTTGCAGCTCTTTTTGCGAAAGAGTGCAAAATATATTTTTTTAATAATTAGTCTGTGGAATGAGAAGAATATACAAGTACAGTGTTGAAAAGACAGTATTTTCTTTCCATGAAACAACTTTCCACTGGAAGTGGAAACTGGACCCGAAACAAAACGGACCGTGAGAGCTAAATTACAATTTGGCTAAATTCAACGTGCTCATTCAATCATCAACTCATTAACAGCAATATCTTTGTACTTTTGCCAGTGCCACACATTTGCATTCTCCATGGAATTAGACAGAGTGAGCTCTGCACTTCCCCAGCTCAGCGCACACGCTTGCTCCTGCAGCTACTCCGAACGAGACCCGCGCAACGGTTTGATCCTCGCTTCTAAACAGCCTGTGAAGCTACTGGGAATGAATCCACTGGTGGAGGCTCACCAGAAGGCAGACCATCCAAAGCTGTCAAGGAGAAAAAAATACATATTTGTTGGTGATATCACTGATAGCTGTTTTCAAAGCTGGTATCACAGTATTTGTTTAAATTATATGAGAATAATCTCATTGGCAAGCCCTGAGGAGTAAAGAGATGGTATTGGAGAAGTTAGCCACAACGATCCCCTGTTGTGAATTCTGTAGTCTTGTTAGGGTACAGTGGGGCTCATTCTGGCAGACCCCGAGACAGGATTCAACTTTCAAGGACAACAATTCTTGAATATTTTTTTGTTGTTCATTGAACAGCCCATCACTGCGCAAGGCAGAAGTCTGGCAGAAAAATAATACTCAGCTAATTAACTATTAACTAATTAATTAATAAAACCAGGGCAAAGAAGAGGAAATGGTTTAAAACTACCTTCAAGCCCTAACAGTGAGCGAGCCTTCTCTGAACCTAGAACCACAATTCTCCTCAGCATTGTAGAAACTTGAAAACCCCAGTAAAACCAAATGAACTTTTAACTTGCAAAAAAAAAGTAACAGCTCTTCCTCTGTGTGCAGCTCAACCTATAGAGGGAGAAGAAATATACATTTTAATACTTCGTATGACTGTCTGCCAAACGATGAAGACAAGAATTGGGAGGGGATGGTGAGTCTGAAACAAATGTAGTGTGGTCACATTGATGATCGCTTTGTGAGTGCTCTGCCTCAGTGGCTGACACCGGAGCTGTGGTCCCAGATTGCACAAATGCTGAGTTATCCCATACGTTACCTGGTGAGATCACACTGTTCTGTTCTCTACAGTAATAACAGACATCATGCAATGCTCAGCTTTATTAGCAAGAGTCACCAAGAAGGTCTCCTCCTTGGAAAAGAAGGGAGAGCACCCTGAACTGAACGTGAACTTTTAGCTCTGGCATACTCTCGAGTGTGACTACATGGTACCCCTTCAGTTCAACTGGCATGTGGAACAGCTTCCTGAGGATGGAGCATGCTCAGTGAAAAAGGAATATTCAGAATCAGAGTAAATCCAATCTCAAACACCCCCCTATTGAACAAGACTAAACAATTATTTTAAAATATTTTAGTGTAAAAATTCCGAATGGTTTTATTGAGGATTGTGTGAAGCTAGAGGAGATCTTTTAATATAAATACTTCAGGAAAAATAAATCATTGTCCAAACTGCCTATTTTTTAATAACCTCTCACTTTTGAAAACTTCAAGCACTGGCAAAAAGATACGTATTCCTAACTGGAAATATCGCTATTGTGATTGCCAGAGACGCTGTTTCACAACTCCTGTATGGCAACTGACACTCTTAGCTGAAAGACATCTCCCAGTATGAGCCAAGACTGGCGACAAGAGAAAGTGTATGATGACAACTTTGGACTTCAGAGTTCTGAGATTAATGTGCAAATGAAAACAAGGGTGCAAAATACATTAATTTTATCTTCCAGATATCCCTAGAGCGCCATATTTGGCTTTCCAGGCATTCAGCTGTTTTTTTTTGCAGACATTTTTCATTAAAAAGGAGAAGCTTTTGTTGAAGAAAATCCCGTGAAGCCACAGTTAGTTATGTCTATAAAGGTCAACATAAAAAACCAGAAAGAGCACCTGTGTTACGGCACTGAACTTGGGGAAACACACATCTAAAACCAGAAGGATAATTCTTCCGCCAGGTCTAATTTCAGGGCTTGCTGCTGTGCAAGCTGAGCTCGGCTGGGATGAAGCCCTAGCTAATGACAGACACCTTGGGCAGACTGGGGAATGCCTAGCATAGCGGAGGAAACAATTTATACGTTCTGCTTGTAGGGATTTGACACTTTCTGTGTAAAGCTGCATCACATTTTTGCCTGTCTGTCACGAGGCTGCAAGTTCCTCAGGGCAGGAGCCTGTTAAACACTTAGCACAACACACGGACATAATGACCGCCGCTGTTAAACGCACTGTGCCATGGCTGGTTCACCATCCTTCCTGTAACTCCTATTTCTGTGAGGCTGTCAGTATAATCATGTTATGCTGAATGGCAATAGAGAGGTTTGGGGAAGGGTGAGGAGATGCTCTGTCGGTTCCCCTGATCTCCCGCAGTGCCAGGCAGCGCTTTTGACACTGAGAATCCACAGCCGCACCGGTGCCCAGAATGAGAAAATGTGTTCCTGCAATCACCGTGTGACACCGTAGAGTGATCATCCAGCAGGAAAACTCTCAGCTTCTGTGCATAGAGTGACCATGACTGAAAAGCAAACGCATTTGGTCCCAAAATTAAAAGCGCCGGATCTTTCCTCGTGAAATTTAACCACCTTGGGTTCAAACTGAAATCACAGCTCCACGCTCCGTTTCTCCCTCGGGGAGGACAACTCTCTAATGAACTAATCCAGGTAGGAGTCACCAGCTGAGATCTAGACACAAAACATCTTTATGCTCAGACTTTTGCTGTGTGTATACACAGTGAAGAAGCATGTTGCCGTTCCAGAATCATCTCCTCGCAACCTCCGCAGGGTGAGAACCCGCAAGCAGCTGCAGAGCGGAATGGCTGAGCAGAGGGACCCCAGCCCACAATGGCCCTTCTCACACGTATGAAGTAAGAAAAGGTCCTTCCTTACGCTCACTGTGAAGACACTCCTCTGATGGAAGTACTCAAGGTGCAAAATCAGGAAAAGGAATCCTGCTGCAGAAACTCAAACATCTTTCTGAACCTCAGGGAGTGGTACCCTCCACCTTAGGTTCTTCTGCGTAGAACAGGTGAAATTAGGAAGACGTAAAAAAGTAAATTTTTTTAAGGACATTTTCCAATATAAACTTTGGTAGGTGTCCCAGCACCTGCACAGATCAAATCTGGCTCATTATTTTTAATACAGAAGTATTAATAAAAGTCTAAAAAGCAATTTACTGTCCTTTATTTACAGACAAATCCCTACTTGTACTGGTAGATCTTTCACATATAGAATGAAAAAATGTTAAATTATACTAGTACTTCAATGTTTTTGTGAGTGCTCGACTACATAAAGAAATATTGCACATATGCAAACTAAAGTCTTATGCGGCTGCTTTTTTTAAGAATAAAATAAAACTTCCAGGTTTGAAGATGATCAATGATTGATACATCTTCCATTTAAAAGCAAATTTGACTTTTTGTTTTAATGGGATGATGGGCACTTTTTCCCAAATTTTACAGACAGCATCATTCTGAAATATGGGAAAAGGTTGGGGGAGACGAGCTGTCTAGATTTGCTTGGTATAGTTCTTAGGAAGATAACCTTGATACATTTTATTTTATCAATTCATCCAAGTTTTTTGATCTTTCATTTCTGAAAAGTAAATGAAGTGTGTTGTACACCTTCCAAATTAAACCGGTTAAGTAAAAAGGAAGACAGTTTACCCATAGCTATTTGTGCTCATGGTGTGAGAAGGAAAGTGGATTTTGCAAAATAATGATCTCCTGGCAGTGTAAAATACAGGACAAAAAAAAAAAAAAGAGAGAGAGAGAGTTCAAGAGTAGCATTATAATGACCAAAATTCACTATGTGTTTTTTATTATGTCGGAAAAAACTCTTTTACGAAATGGAAATCACTACATTCTATTGATTCATGCACAGGATCTTCAGACATAAGTCATCAGTGTTGACACTTTCAAATACATAAAACGTGACATCTGCTCCTACAAACGCACTACGCAGGCTGTAAATCATCAAAGAGAAAAACAGTTCAATGTCATTTCAGCCACTGTAAGCTATGGTTTACAACTGAGAGATAAAAATAGTCATACTGTCTCTCTGACATCTAAACCACTTTTCTATTGCAGTATTCTATGTTCTAATCTATCTTTGTGGTTGAACAACACACAATCAATTGTAAGCAACTAGTGTAGCTTGATTCCAGTCAACAGCAATTTTCTCAGCTTTATCTTTCCTCCCCCTCACTGCACTGACTTTAAGTGCTCTCCCAAACCCACCCTTTTTCATGCAGCGTTTTGTGGAGACTCTGAGGACTTAAATTTATCATTTTAAATTGTGAAAATACAAGAAAAATACATAACTTATATTTAATGGTTTCCAAATACTTGTAAAATCCTTTTTGAGTATCACCATATCTGTGTTCTTACCGATGGAGAATATATACATGCCTTTCTCAGCACCGATACCAGGGATGACTGTACTAGGTCTTTCCTCCACACATCATTCCTCACCAAAAAACCCAGTATCAAGTATCTTGATCCTTCCTTGAAAGAAATGCAAAATTGCCTTCTATAGCTACTTTGTCAGCTTAATTAGTATTCAAA
The DNA here is from genome assembly GCF_000699245.1 of Pterocles gutturalis. Classification (NCBI taxonomy): domain Eukaryota; kingdom Metazoa; phylum Chordata; class Aves; order Pterocliformes; family Pteroclidae; genus Pterocles; species Pterocles gutturalis. Next base: position 67,584 of record NW_010111191.1, read on the forward strand.
CCAATATTCAATTTGCACAAAGTACTGAAACAGTTTTTCAAATCTTCAGTGATTTACTTCATTTAATTATGAAGTGAGAACATGACTATCACAAGTGGCATATTTTATTGTTAGCACCTAAGAGATCACAACATGCATTAGGATTTAAATATTTTTTGTATGTGATAAAGCCCAAGGTGAATTACCTTAACCACTGGCACTTAGTGTTAGGTTTTCCAGTAGAAATAAAACATTTGTATGGCTAATGAAAATGTAAGGAATAGACACATCACCATGACAAGTGACGTAATGATCGTGTAAGATACCACATATGGGTAACTGCTGGGAAGCAGAAAGCAACAACAGAGCAATACATGAAAGAAGCAAAGCCCAGGCGGAGCAGGTAATAGTTTTTCCCATTTCCAGCTTGCATAATAGACATGCAGACAAAATGACACTCCCTTCAATTTTATTTCACTTTACTGTGAGACTTGTGTGAAGTTCTCTGAGCTTGCCCCTTTGCTGGGAAGGACGTGAGCCTTGCACTTGGATGCCCAGTGTCCAAGCTCTCACCATTAGACAGCCTGGAATTGATTTCACAAGCATGCACTCACCAAAAATATCAAAGAAACCTTCTCACACAGAATTTCACTCACAGTATGATACTATACAAAAAAAAAAAAAAGTTTTAGTAGTGAATTACTTAAGAGTTTTCCAATGACAGTCAGTCCTTAAAACAGTCTCAACGCACTGGTCCCACTGTGAGTGTAGTATGAATGTTACCCGAGGTTTTGTCACGCTCCCTTCCCCTGTAATTGACTGTTTCTTGAATCTTACTTCCTTAAGCTATTTTCTAAACGTTAACATCACCTCTCTCTTATTCAGCAGACAGGTGCACAGACCCTCTAACAGGGTGCGGAAGTCATCCCCAAGCTGCAAATTGAGTAGTTACATGTCAGAGGTGGCCGTCTGTGAACTGGCAGAAACACAGCCCTCAACAGTTCGCTTCAGGAGTACTCCTGGAAATATGCCCAAAAAGCCAGAACAGCGGGAGCAGTGCTGCCTACCCCAATCTGCTGCCAGAAAGAGCCCCTGGGAGGGAGCCTGGGTTTTGTTCACTCTCCCCGTCACTGGCTGCTGGGACAGTCATTGTGTTTCCTGGCCCAATGTGCTGTGTCGATGGGGTGCTTGGGGACATGGGTTAGTGGGTTGGGTGGTGTTGGGTTGACGGTTGGACTTGATGATCCTTGAGGTCTTTTCCAACCTTCATGATTCTATGATTCTAAATTCTATGATTTATCCTTCAAACCATATTCTGGTGGCCATGGGGCATATTCTGCTGCATTAGTGACTGATGTCTGCTAACAAACTCTCATGCACTATAGCACCAGAAGTCCCACGTGCACTATTTTATACATTGCCCGCTGACTTTGCCTCCCCACCCATGGAACTTCGACAGCCTTTGCATTTGCACTTCATTTTTTTAAATCCCAGCTCTCGGTTATATAGGTCAGGGATCCAGCTGCAGTGGTGTCCAGACCTTATCCCATTTAGTATGTCTTTCTATACTAAATGCTTGCTTGTACATTCCCGAAATACAGTGTGCTGCCAGCCAAGAAGCCTAGAAAGCTAGATCAGATTGCAGACATTTGCACCAGAGGTTCTTTCCAACTCTCTAACATAGTCATATGGTCTAGCTCATCGCAAGATTAGAAAGGCAACATTTTTTCACACGTTTCTATGTAAAATCCTGATTTGTCATGTGCATATGCACATATACATACGTAACCATAAAGGAAACGAAGGCGCGTGTGTGCGCACACATGCACATCAGAGCAGATAAGCAGATCTTATCTCCAGTGAAGTGTCTCTTTGCTTTTTCAACTGCTCCTCTACTGAATGCTTCTTGAGGACATGCAAAATGTTCTCAGTTCTCACCAAAACTCAGTAGAACAGGGGACACTCAAATGGTTCAGAACATCTGATCCGCAGACACGTGTGTAACTACATAGAAGAGAAAGCAACATTTAATTTATGATTGTATAACAGGATAGGCCTGCACCTGAAATAGTGATTAAACTGATGAATAGCTTGCGATTTTGAAAGCTAATCTAACTACATCATCCATTCCAATAACATATATCACCTCTCCAGATACATCTTGCCTCTCTATCTATCTGCTAAGAATAAAGACATTGTACTTGGATATTTAAAAAAACTCAAATACTCATTTTGACATTATCAGAAGCAGTAGCAGTATTGTAAAATTTATTTTACTTTCATTGTAAAAAATTACCATATGTCTGGATGTTTGTTTTTCTATTTGACTGGATGGCATGAATGCGTATGAATCACCCTCTTTCACAAGGGACAGTCCCAATGGCATTCTTAAAGTAAAACACTTATGTTTTCTCCATTTTGCAGTTCCAGAAAGTTTTCCTAGATGGATGAGTTTAAAAAAATTTTATAGGTCTGCTTTAAAAATTTCCATAAATATCCAGAATTTCACAAAATTTAGATGCTTCCAACTGTAACAGGCTGGTAAATATCTTTGATGGGGGCTGAATGAATTTAGAAACACCCATCTTTGAGAAACCTCAGTGATTCTGGAAATCTCCATCTAACACTGGATCCGTGAAAATCTGAAAGCATTGAAGAATTCACCTACTGGGGCTACAAAAAGAAATCCTGTAATGTCACAGGCTGCCCTAGTTTCTTCCTAACACACAGTGCTAAAAATCATCTCTGAATTCATGGAGTAAGGCAAAGGTACTTCACACCATTGAGTCCCACATTGCCTCCAAAATTAGTTCCACGGCAAACCCTCCTGTCTATGAAGGAGAAGAGCAATTCTTCCACACGTAGTTCCATTTGCAGCTAGTTTTGAACAAAAACTTATCTGGGGGAGGAGGCACAGCTGTATCAGAGAAAAACTGAATTAACTACTTTTTCTTCTGCATGAACTCTGGAGCTTAATTATTCAGGGAAATCTCCCCATCACCTTCATTAGGAGAACGCGAGGCCTTGTTACGAAGGCCAACAGCAACACTTCTGCTACCCCTGAAAACTCCCCGATGCGAGGAATCCTACTGTGGCCAATGCACTTCCTCGCACAAGTAATTTGCTCAATGACAAAATAAAGGCTGAGCAGTGAGCCATCATGTACAGGTGATGGGAAATTGAGGATAAAAAGCAAAAGGTATATCAAATGTAATTTATCTAGCATTGCAGGTTATCTTTATTAGTTTCCATTTTGTTGCTGCATAGGTAGAACTATCATACAACTGGAAAAACAAATTACTATGTGACAAATCTATTAGTGGATAAAAGGAGATGTTTCTTACAAGTACTTAGAGAAATACACAGTCCTCATGCTATACACTGAACTCCCACTGACATAAATGAAAGCTTTACACAGAGTAAATATAGAATACGTTCCTAGGTTTTCATGCAAAAAATCTGCAGTTGAGGAAATATTTTACCTAACCTAGAAAATATTAGCTGGCTGGGAGCACCTGGGGAACAGACAACTCACATCTGAAATACAAGAGCGGGTAGGCAACATAACGCCTATTCTTTACCAGTTCACAATATAACTATTAACACAGGCACTACTTATTCTAAGCACAATTATTAATATATAATTGTAATTTAAAAATGAATTTCAGTGACATCCATGTTTCTTCTACATTTGTTCACCCCCTTATTTGGATGATAAAGAATACTGCTGGTACTGATGATTTTTTCACAATAAAAATCCTTGGGCAGATGATTTAGAATTAGTTTTTTTGACTGAAACAGATAAACTGAAGGAAGTTCAGATTTTATGTTTATGTGGCAGTAGTTGTGTACTTTCCATAAAAAGCAACTTCCATCAGAACTTAAGTACCTCAAATGATATCTCAAACAAAGAAAAATAAAGCTTCCTTTGAAAACAGCCCTATATCTAAAAAGCTTATGCACTGAATATTTGCTTAATTTTTCATCGATCAAAACCGTGTGGGAAAAGTTATATTGTCAGACAGTAAGAATGAGCAGCGGTAAGAAAACTGATTCTTTGTTCTTTATATTGCTGCAACAGGTTCCAAAATCTACATATACTGGCAGCAACAAGAAAAACAACTTTTTTTGAGTGAAAGACTCATGAAAGAACCTCAGCTATTTGCCTTTACAAATTTCTAGCCCTTTTTTCTCCAAGAAGCCTTGGCGTTGTCTCACCACATGTCCTCATGCAATCACACGTGGCCATGCAAACAGAGTATTTCCCTCCTTGAAATCCACAATTTGCTGTGACTGTGTGAGCAAAGATCTGGGCTTTCCACATCCAACCCAGTTAACCCACCCTTGGCTCCCCAGTAGCCCAGTTGTGTGCAAATGGGCCTCCATGCCCTGTGCGAGGCCAGGTCATCGTGCCCCAAGTTGGACCCTTGTTCCAGGCTGCCCGGCCCCAGCAGGTGATGACCTTCCTTACAGTGCAAGCCTCCTGCTCTTTATTAATCCTGTATTTTGCTAAAACCATCTTTAACTAGGGACAGTTTTACATTTCCTGACTACTGTTGGTTGACCTGAAGTATTTCACGCCAAACTTGACGGGCACGCTGTTGGCTTCTTTGGCAACCACTGTTTTCTTTCCTTTCTCTGTTGGTGTCCTGCTGGCCCCAATGAGACAGACGTAGTTTAATCAAAGCACTGTGATCATCCATCTGCCTTCGCTTGCGTTAAGAGCTCTTCCTAGCTGTCAAGACATCGAAACACTGATATTCCTAATTCATTATCTACAAATTATACAAGAAACACATTTTAGTTCAGATGGGTATTGCTGCCAGTGGTTAAGCTTGGACTTGATTCAGAAGGAAAGTCTAAGATCTCTTACTAGGGAGTATCAATGACACTCTCACGAAAGGACTCCAGTCGGCATATTCCCATCCATCCATGGACGCTCAGTTTCCATGCAACAAGGCTACGATTGTTGTCAAACTTAGAACTGAGTTTACAGCTGCTTGGAGGTTATTACAGATAATTTTGGAGACTTTGGGGTATATTTTCATGATAATGGGATTTGGCCGCTGCACAAGTTTAGTTTAATTCAGTTTAAGACTGTGTTCTCATAGGGGGTTTAATTACCTATTGATCGCGGCTGAACTGCTGCCCATCACCATAGTAGACACCTTTCGCGAAAAATCAATAGCAATATTAAGTCTCTTTTCAGTGTAAAGACTCTGATTGGACTGTGAGCTGAAGAGGGTTGTTCTCCATTTTATTGTTCTTACTCAGATTTTTTTCAGCTGGATATTTCCTTGAGAACTGCACCTGACTCCAGAAGCTGTGATCCATACAAACTGTTCCTATTAAAGCCTCATTTAGATCAACAACACTTTTAAATGGGTTAAAATCTGCCGTCCTGGTCCTGCCAGTTTCATCCACTTCTGGTTTGAGCTGCCTCATGGCTTCCACACAAAAAAAAAACCTGCAGGAGAGAGGAAATTACCCCATGCTGCACACTAGTGAAGTGACTTGTTCCATACATTTTGAGTGGTTTTCTACCATCTGAAGCCAATTCTGAGCGAGAAGCATTCTTTCCAAAAAAACGATTTATTTAGTCAGACTAAGTAAGAAGAATGAAGCAATCTAGATTTTTTTCTTTGTTTGTTTGGCTTACATGATTAAGGACAAAGGGACAGAAATGATATTCCTTTTGGGAGTAAATTCAATTCAATTGCATTGAACAACTTTTATGAATTTCAAGATATCTTTCAGGAAAGCATTCCTTATACATTTTCATTTATCATTTTGTGTTTCTCTAAAACCTCTATTTTTAAGTCACAGTGGCCTAGAAATTAATTTAAACCAAAACCATAACGTTCATGAGGCTCATTAAATGGCAAAATATATTCTTCACTTTGGTTTGTAAAACTGATTTTAAGTTCTTAGTACCGACACTAAATTGTTCTCAGTGCCCAGCAATATTTGACTGGATTTCCTCTGTATGGGAGTTATGAAAAACCACAAGTTCGTTCAGCTGAGAGATCTTTGTCAGAGAAATCTGACTCCTGCAGAGTAGTTTTGAAAAATTCTGATATTCTCAAAGTTTAATTTTCAAATATCTCATTAACATCACTTCTGACTCTACTTTTTCTCAGATCACTGCTATCCTCGGTATTTCTTGGCACACACGCTTCATAGTTTTCATACTCTGAACTTCTTAATCTTTGAGCAGTACAAGAAAGCAAAAGCACAGATTAATTTCATGTAGACTAAGGCCTCAATCCAATTGATGGTACTTGAAAAAGCAATAAGAAAAACACAAACATTTAGATTTCATCAGAAAAAAAATCCTATTTTTAACAAAAAGCTTGGGAAGGCTCAGCAAAAACAAATAAAGAAGTAAAGGACACTGTGGCAGCTTTAACGCTTGTATGACAATGACAAATAGAGACCAGTTAGCCTAGGCTATATTCCTAAAACTCATTTCACACTTTCTTTTCGATTTTAGGATTACTATTCACTGAATATGCCCAGAAAAAAAAGCAGCTTGTTATTACACATAACAGTTGCACGGTATGGATGAATGGTGCCACGGCACTTATAATTACACATGCACAAACACGATGGAAATTAGTGTTACTGGAGATATCAAAAGCAAACAGACCTAATTAAGGAAATAACTGCAACAAACCCAGATGCAACCCAAAACAAAAAAAGGACAACTCCAAATCTAATGAATCCTTTGAATATTAATTACAGAATTCCTAACAATACACTGGGAAAGCTCTCTTGGAGAATTCAGTTTACTGTTTAACAGTTTCTGACTAATTTTATTAACCTGTACATCTGAGAGGATCAACCCCCTCTGGGTTTAATTAAAAGAAAATTCAATTTAAATCTAAATGTCAACAGCGGTTACTAATTATGGCAGGGCCCTGGACAAGACATCCAGTCTGTAATCAGTCAGTTCTCTGCTAACAATTAACAGTTTCTTTCGGAGTTACGAGTGCATTAGGATTTTCCTTTTCCTAAATAAATATGATTCAGCATGGGACACGACTAATATCAAGAGCACCTACTGCTAGGTGCAGACATGCAGAAGAGGTTGCCAAATTAAATTACAGAGATTTCTCCAACATCTAGCTGAATAATAAGCAGCTACAAAACTAGGTCAGGGTCGCAAGCAGTCGACCACAGCCCCTCCCCCCGACATGCAAAATAAATATACCCACTATCTCTGAATCGAAATCAGCCTTTTGTTATGCCCTTTGTCAGAAATACCTTCCTGAAAAGTGATCTTTATTTCCATAGTCTTTGCAGCTGTGCGCAAGGATGAATTAATCTTTCCAGAACTGATTTCATCTTCAGTTTCATGTTTATGATTATAAAATGTAAATGCATTACTTTAAAGAAAAAAATGGCCACAAAAAGAATAGATGTAGAAAGGCAGCTCCTCACCTACTGCTTTCACTCACCCTGGACTAATGAAGCAAATAGGCAACTAACCCTTCAATAAGGACAGACCTCACAAAAATGCATCTTAGGAAATATGGAATGCAAGAACAGGGGAGATGCCTAAAATGAAATCAGTTCCAAATCTAGCCTGAGCAGCAAATATGTGACTTTAGACAAGGAAATTACCAGAACACACGAACATGACCAAAACCAGGGTGAGGATAAAGGGTTTAGTCATTGAACTCCAAGCCAGCCCCCGCACCCTCCGTGCTGCTACCGAGGACAACAGTGAAAATGCTGATTACAGCCCAGCATTCCTGTTTCTCAGCCTGACCACAGCTTTGTTCAAAAATTACAATGTAGTCTTTTCTGAACCATTTCATTCTGATGGCCTACTAATTAATTACTTCCATACCCGTGAAGTAACCATGCTGGGTGTTGTGGAAGTTGTTGACAAATTTGTGTCATCTCATCTTGGGACTTACCAACTATTGTGCTCAGCTACTCCAGGCAAACACATCTGGAGATTGGTTAGTGGTAATTTCTAAAAATGACTGTTCATGAGAGGGAAAGCAGACATCAAAGGAAATCTGTATGGAAATAAAGAGGCAGTTCTATGTGTAGTTTTAGCTGGTGTAGTACAACCATAACAACCCAACATGCTGGTCTTGGGCTGCTCTTTGCTAAACCCAAAAGCTGTTTCCTTTCTATACTAAAAGCTCAAACAAATTTAAAAAAATCTCAACAACCCTCTTTTGTAGAGAATATTTTTAAAGTTATGTATTGGACATTATTTGAATAGTATTTTCTTTGCAACATTTTTTTGGCCAAAGGCCACCAAGTGGCAAAGGAACATGCTAGCATCATTGCTGATAAATGTTTGTATAAGACACTCTAATTACATCTTCAGACACATTCTTAGTAGTGAAGACATACAAATCACTGAGGATGATGTGAATGCAGTACTTTAACTTAATTTAGACTTACATTTATATTTTTCAAATTAAACCCTAAAACTAAAATCCCTTATGCATGTGCTTGACTTTAAATCTATAAACAGTTTTATGCCCTCCCCAGGGCTGCTCATAGAATAAAAATTAAGTATATATGTATATATTCATGAAACACTTCTAAGTGTGTAAGCAGGTGCTTATTGTTAAGCAAGTGCTTAAAACACCTCTATTCAAGAAAGCACTTATGGATATTAAATACTGCATATTATGTATATTATGTATATTATGTATATTATGCTTTCCTAAATAATGATAAATCAAGCACATCTCAAAATTAAGCATCTGCTTTCCTCTCTGAACTGATGTGTCATTTTTTCTCCATAATGAAAGGATTATGCACATTTTAAAGTATAATGCAGACTACGGCTCTTAAAACCTTAGGATGGAGTGGTTGCAGAAGATGTTCTACAAATGTAACACTTGAACATGACAAGAAAATTATGCAACCATGACTACATTTGGATGCACCCACTCAGATTAACCACATGCTCTCCACACACCCCAACGCCTGTTGATACTGGCAGCTATCTGTACAAAGGAACTTCAGCACTCATACTGAAAGTGGGGGTTTTAAGCCTTTTTTTGTCACAACGACCGTTAGATACCTGGCCTCCCTCCCACCACTGGCTCCACCCCACATCTTCTACAACTGTACATCTTTCTCCACCAAGACAAAAGGGAATCAGGCCATCTCAGCTCCTGACCTAGCTGTCTGGATAAGTGTGTGAGATCAGGCAGGATTGGTAGCAAGAAATAATTTCCAGCTGGCCTCTGAAATTGTTATTCAACTCCTGGGGATGGAGGGAGGAAGGGGGAAGAAAGGACAAGGGACTTTCCTCCCTGCCTGCTTAAGCTGTGTACAGAAAAAAAAGAAAAGAAGAAATCCCCAAGATGAAGTAGGTCAAAGCTGGAATGCCCAGGAGAAGGTGACTCTGCACCTAGAAGCAGAGGACTTGAGGGCCAGGTCCCACTCTCCCACGTCTTTATTTAACTCATCCAGTGCCTCCCGCATTCTAGAATAACTCATGAACTCCAAGAACCAGTAAAAATCTACGATTTACGTGATATCCTTTCCTTCTTCACATTTGTCAGCAAATGGATGTTTTGTTTTAGGGAAAAAAAAAAAAAAAGTAACTGAAGTCAGCTTCCCCCCCCCCCGGTGATTATTACACTTGTTGAGTGGTTAAATTCGTGCGTCCTTTAGTTTCATGCCTTCTAATACTTCCTGAGGCATGCAACAATCACCCAGAAATACTCTGCTGGCTGTGCTTATTTGGTTACAATCTGTGTGTGAAATTTTGGCCTCTGTGAAGTCAGCAGAAGTTTTGCTCTCAACTACAATGGGGCATACACTTCATGTTTCTAAAATACTCCCTGTTTTCAGTTCCTTTAGTATTTCTGTTTCATACTACTACTGCTAAAATTATCAGCCCCAATATCCAATGATGTAAAGCATTCTGTAAGATCACAATTTCAACATCAAATCACAAGCTAGGGCAAAAAAAAAAAAAAACATTTCCATTTTCTGCCATGCATACTGCAAAGTGGAGTTCAGAAAAATTATCAAATCACAATAAACACGACACTTTTCAGGCTTGAGTAGGAAAAGACAAGTGTCTCTGTGTATTTTCCCATCTCTGAAAGAGCCTATTTCTTCTCCATGTTCAACTGAAGTTTGAGTTGAGATCTTTTGATAGTACTAAAAGGAAGTTCTTTAACCACAGCTCAATAATAAGGTGAATGGAAAAACAGTTGGTTTCCTTCTGCTTCAACTGTTTACCTTGATCTGTTTGAAGCAAAGAGGAGAGAAAGTCTGTATATATTCATTACATAACAGCCACAAGTTAAACAACAAAAAAACCCTGTAAAATACTGTTTTGTTCTCATGACTGAACTCCTACAGTTCTAATTTTTTCTAAGTAATTCTGCTTGCACCTCGAAACAAGAGACTGAAGAGCTTGAACTGAGCATTTAAAAGCAACGCTAAAGCTCTGCTTAATACACAGCAACAAAGTGTAGACCTAAAGTAAAATCATTGTAAGCAAACAAAACTAAGGAGAGGTATAAATTATTCTGTGAGCAACAAAGAGAAATTAAAAACTGCAGTTACATGCTGGTGAAAGAAAATTTGCCATGATTTGTCAGGACTGAAAGCTGGCATGACAATTCACATGACTGAAATTGATCGGTAAAACCTAAACAGGAAAGACAGCCAGGAGGAGCAAGTATGTGGCACTCCACATTAAAGGGATCATTTACATACTTCAGGCTTACAGGCTAATTTGGGATCGTTGTCACTGACTGACAACAAGATCAGGTCTGTGATAGCTGCCAACACAGACGGGAGAATGGAAGGAGGAGGCCTCTAAAAATCACTGAAAAGTACATGGATATCTGTAGAAAATCACCGAGGTTTCTAAAGAAATAAGCTGGCAGACTTCTAATGCTATTGATAAATTATTTTTCAAATGTCTAAAACTTACAGATCTATTCCCAACATAAAAAGTAAACCAAGGAACTTAAACTGATTCTGTACTAGATCTCAGTCTGATAGAGAAAAATAACCTGACCATTGCCTAAAACTGGCGATTGCCTATGTTAGAGCATTCACAAACAATTTCAGCTACAAAGTGCAAGAAGTATGATGTATTTTTTCTCTGTAAAAAATCAGTGTTCCCAAATAACTTTAAAGACACTTACAAACAAAACAGAGCAAAGTAGATATTTTAATGCAAAAGAATAGTTAAAATCAGCCTATGAACCCCACACAATTCTGCAGCATGAAAGAAGGATGCCATTCATGATTAGAAGGATGCCAGTCATGATTCATGAAAGAAGGATGCTATTCGAGCTGAGAGGAAAAGTAGTTGGAGCAATTTTTTCCTTTGTATATGGTGGAAGTGAAAATGTGGAAGCTTCCAGAAGTAAATCCAAACCATCAGTTTAGAAATGTAGACCACTGATGATGAAAGCCAGCAGGCTGAAGAAAAAAAAAAAATCATTTCTGGTACAGTTCAATAGAGTTATGAACCAATGAAATCTGGGCAATGGCACAGCTCTGGTCACAAAAGTTGATAATGAGATAATCAGTTGTGATACAGAAGATAAGTGAATATAATACATCTTTCAGAAAGAGGTATAGCAATCCTTTGCTCTGACCACCAAACACTTGTGATTTCCTTTGTAACTATGTAGGTTAGTAAACAGCTAAAGTTAAGCGAAATAAAGCACATTAAATTCACTGGGTCAGAGAGCTTACACCCAAGGGTTCAGCAAGGATTGGCTCAGGAGAACTTGAAGCCCTCCTCTGACTTATTTTTTAACCAAATTTTGAAACACTGTAGAAGTTCCAGTGGACTAGTGACAAAAACCTTAATATATCAATATTTCAGAAGCATAGATAGGATAAGGTGAGACAAGACTTGTCAATCTGACATCATCAAAGCCTGTTAAATGATGCAACAATAAATACTAAAATGGCAGGGGAACTAATGGCATTGAATTTGGTTTTATAGAAAAAGGGTCTTCCCCCCAAATCTTTCTTTTTTCATAACACCACAAGCCTGACTAGCAAAGACTGAATTGACATAACGTAGTTGTATTTCCCTTATATTTTAGATTTCAATCCACATTTTTTTAAATAGTGTACAAACTCAATATAACCCATAATACATGGCAAAGCCCTACTGACTGACAGACCACTAAAAAACTGCAAATGGGGAAATACCACTCAGCGGAATGCTTCAAGGCATGACATTCTCAGCCCAGTGCTATGCAGTATCTCCACCACTCACCCAGTAAAATTGGGAGGAAATGTAAAGAGCTGATGAAGTCGGAAATAGCAAATGGGGAAGATGAACTACTGAAAAGCATCTAGGAGCTGTACTCATTTGAACTGGATTTGGACAGTTTTGTACAGATGAACGATGGCGGGCTGGAAAACAATCGTGATGTAAAGTCACCTGCACATGAACCGCCAGAGAAATGTAAGAACCACGAAGGCAAGAGCAAGGGAATGTTGTACTGTAAGCAAGGGAGGAAGGAATGCTAACAGCCCTGAAACAAGTCAACAGCAAGACCAGTACTGGAATATCATGTCTACACTGCAACTAATATCCTGAAGCATGAAGCAATCACGGGCCAAAGGAATGACTCAGATTGTCAGAGTACCTAAATCCCATTTTCAGGTGATTTACTGCAAATAAGGTTATGACATGCTTTCATCACAAACTGCAAGTATCAACTCAAGGAAAGAAAATTGGGCTACTGAGGAGTTCTGTATGAATAAATAAGCACAGAAAAAGCAAAACTTAAACATTTGGAACAGGTAATTCATGCCAAACAGAATGCACCCATATTTAATTGAGAATAAGATCCCACGGAAGCAACTTACATAGGAACATGAAGTATTTTCCATAAATAGAATCTTAATTAAGACTGTAAGAACAAAACAGAAGTTCTGGTGCAGAAGTTTCTCAGTGTGATTGATTTCTTGGCCTCTGTGTGCACGAGTTCAGTCTATGTATGAGAACAGCACCTTATAATTCTAAAAATCTATGTCAAGCCACAGATTTCTACTAAAGTTACCAACAAAAGCTGATCTACTCTCCAGGATGTAGCAGCTCATCTGTACTGCTGTGTGGAACAAATTCAAGACAACAGGAGTTTTGTCAGGTAGATAAAAGTTCAGCCAGAGTTAGGAAGCCAAGAGTTAGAAGTTGCAGTCTGCATTCTTGGGGGCTGCTCATAAAAGCCCTGCTATTACCTAGCAGTGGGTCATCCCCCTGTCAAATCCCCCTTTCCCCTGCAAGCATGTGTAGGGAGGAAATCAGTGAGTCTAGGAAGTGCCTGATTTAAACACCCCTGTTTTCATAGTGGAGGTAAGTGTATGACTGCTCATAATGCCCCAGTCTTTTAACTGCTCATAAAGTAACGGCAATGCAACCAACCAGCCTTTCACCGATGCAGAGCTAAGGACATGCAGACAGTTCCTGACTGATTACCACCAAATCCCTCCAATGAGGGAGTTACTGCGATATTTCTGTATATTCTGTTCCAGCATTTCATCTTCATCCCTCTTACAAGCTGAGAGTTGTTATTATCTCTCATCTTCATGAGCTCATGTTCCAGATCTTTCATTTTTGTTGCCTTTTTTCCTGGATTATGTCCAGTTTGTCTTCATCCTTCCCAGGAGTACTCCAGCTCTGGATGGATAAATGCTGACTAGGGTTGCACAGGCTTTGACGGGAATCATCTTAAGAGTTATGGATACATATGGAGGCTTGAATCATCACAAGAAACTTGACGTCTGCTAGCACGGGACACCTAATAATTTGAAGATTGAGGGTATATGAAGTTTAGCCTCAAGAAGTAAAAAAGCCTCTTTTTGAGGTCACATCCCAGAACCCTATGTGGTCTCAGGAAAGACCAGAGTGCAAAGGTGCAATTGATCTGTAGAGCAGTTGGCTAAACTGCTTCAGCTGATGAGCAGAGCTAACAGCAGCTTTCACTATAAAGCATATGATGCATGCTAAACTCACCACGATTTCCAAAAGGTTTGTCGAGGCCAGTTCACAAGGGTCTCTGTTCATTCAAACTTTAAGATACACACAGGACTATTATATGGCAAATATTGGGAACAGCCTTCTACATAAGATACATAAGATATAAGAAGATAAACCAGTCTTTTAAGAAGGTAATTGAGCAGGTGAAAAAGTTAGAGAAAATGTCCAGTTAGCAAGCTTGAGAAACAAAGGGTGTAGCCCAGAAAAACTGACAGATATAATGTGAATTGTTTTGGTTCGTGCAGACAACAAATGAATAATAAATCAGAGTCTTGCATGGACTGAGAAAGTGTCAAATGCCCCCTAAGACAAACATGAAAATCAATGCCTCTGCCCAACCCAGGGCTGGATTCAATACCTGGAATCCCTCTTCAACACACAAGTGACATCAGGAAATAACAGTCTCTTAGGAGAACAATTTCACAGTACTTAGGCCTGAGAAAGACAATGATTTACTCAGCACTAGTGAAAAAAATGAGCACTTCTGGATGTAAGAATAAGTACAATCTTGGCCATCAGGGGACTTACGTTGAAAAGCGCTTTGAGAATGGCAGCGCGGCTTTGCTGGGTCCCAGCTTCGGGCACAGGTCTGAAGCGTTAGGGGACAGGATGGAACGCACCCATTTTACATAGTCCCCCATCCCACCCTGGACTGAAACAGCGTGGTGAAAATGGTTTTAAAATGTTGGTTTAAGCCACAGATGTCAAAGAACTTGATATTAGGGAAAACTCTGTGCACGTAAGTGAAAAACATCCTATTACTGCACGGCTCCAGTTTATCCAGCTGATGTTGCTCCTTTAGCACATTCGTATTTGTGAGACCACAAGCATGCTTCCTACTAAACCTACAACCACTCTAGGCTTTATCTCAAACTGTTCCGATTTCCTTAAAATTCTGAAATAAGAAACAAAACAGCTTTAATATTTATGTTTTCAAAAGGATGATGATGACTTTGGAGTTTTCAGTTAAAAAGCTACCTTGAGACTGTTACAACAGCAAGGGGAAGCAGTGAGCTGCACAGTCTTGACCTTTTAAAATGTTCTTTTATATGTCACACACAAAAAAAGTACAGTATTAACTAAGAAAGCTGTTAGCCTTCAGCACAGAGGCAGGTTTATTAGCAAACAACTAAGTGGAACAAAAAAATCTATAACCCTGATCTTATTGAAATAATTACAGAATCTTTAATGTCCCAGTAGGCATATACGGAGAATAAGATGGAGCACACAGAAAAACCACGGTAATGAAAACGGACAGAAATAGGCCATTCATCCTACCTTTTACTTAGTGCATACAAACGACTGTCAAAAGTATAAGACAACACAGAAATGATTACTGACCAAAAAGAGTCAAAATTTCTTTTGTACTAATAAATTTGAGGAATCTGTGGGACAACATTAAAATCAAATCTCACATTCCTGACAAATAATTTTTTCATTTATCTGCATGTATAATTGGCACTTTAAAAAAATCTGTTTAACATTGCAAAGTCAGTGTTAAATCTAATTGAAGAGTACTCCCAATCAGAAGAATCTCACCATTTAACTCTTCTGTATGTTGCCCATGTTATATCCAGTACAGGTTTAAAATACACGAGTATAGTTTTCAAAATTGAATCAGATGAAGAGAAAATACATAGATATGTTCAGATATCACACAAAGCAACAGATCAGATGATCTGGCTAGCTGCAGCAGGCAGAACAATATGGCCAAGCTGGCAATCCTGTAGCAGCCTGCTCTTCTGCATTTTCTTTAAAGTTTGTTGGGCCTCGACTACAAAACTTAACGGCACAAAGGGACATTGTCACAGGCCAAAGCAAGGAGCACCATGCCACTGTGATTCCTTGGAGCAGGCTGGAAAGCAGAATGTGGCTCCTGCACCCTCTCCCCTCTGCCCCTGGGATGGGCTGAGAGAGTTGGGGTTGTTCAGCCTGGAGAAGAGAAGGCTCCGGGGAGACCTTAGAGCAGCTTCCAGTGCTGAAAGGGGGCTACAGGAGAGATGGGGAGGGACTCTGCATCAGGGGGGGTAGTGAGAGGACAAGGGGTAATGGGTATAAGCTAAAAGAGGGTAAATTTAGACTAGACATTAGGAAGAAATTTTTCACTGTGAGGTTGGTGAGGCAGTGTCCCAGGTTGCCCAGAGAAGCTGTGGATGCCCCATCCCTGGAGGGGTTCAAGGCCAGGCTGGATGAGGTTTTGGGCAACCTGGGCTAGTGGGTGGAGGGGTTGGACCAGATGGTCTTTAAAGGTCCCTTCCAGCCCAAACCATTCTGTGATGCTATCTATGTTTGTATGATTCCTGTAGTCCCCGGTAAGATGTAGCTGTTCTGGGTACAGACTGCAATTGCTTCTCTGGAAGACAGAGACAATCTCAGCCTCTTCTTGCCTCTCCCTTTGACCTGAATGTGGAAAGTGCATAGAAGCTTTGTACAAGCTGCTTGCCACATGCTGCAAAACATGCACTGAGTTTTTGGTGTAAAGAAGAGGAAGCCCCCTTCATCATCCTTCCTTTCTTCCAGGAAAAACAAGATACTATGCAACCCTAAAATAAACTAGTTATTTCCCCTTTCCTGTCTCCCCCTAAATGCACTAAAATTAGCTTCTTGATTTTCCTTCAATCAAACAACCTCAACAATGCTTTGACATTAACCTACGGTGAGCCTTCACCCACACAAGGAAATCCGTAAAATGTGTTTTAGCAAAGTGAACGGGATAAAGGCAAGTTACGTTTCTAACCTCACTGCCCACTGTGGGTACCTACTGAAAGCTATTGAAAGCAGCTCCCAGGTTACAGAACTCAGATTCCTGGATTGCATTGACAGCAGTATCTTCCCAACGGTAGGGAGAGTAAGTACTGTTGTGAGGGAAAGGCTAAATTATATAGGATGCTTCAAATCATAAAGCACTTGTAAAAACAATTCAGAAACACTAAAATCTTTGGTTTAAATCATAGATTCATTAAGGTTGGAAAAG
>NW_010111192.1:0-24480 GCF_000699245.1 Pterocles gutturalis
GGAGGGTGGTTTGTCCTTGGCTTATGGAAGTAGCGTTGAAGCGGGACCCCTGGGTCTCTGAGCGGAGATGCGATTTTCAAACGCTGCTCCGGCCATCTCGCTCAGCAGCACCTCCTGCTGCCGCAGCCGCGCCGACCCGGTTATATAATAGGGGTGAAAAGTCGGTATCGGTGTTATGGCTCCTTGCTGTGTATTCCAGCTTTCAGTCCTAGTGTCATTTTTCTGTAGTTCCATGAAATTCATGCTAATTTTCAGCGTCGCTAATCGGAGCAATTTTATAGCAAACGTGAAGTTGACACACGATTCTGAATCTCCAGCATGAGCTAGCATTAACACCGACTGTATCAAAACATAGCCTTTCACGTCAGCCTAGAACAACTTTTTTTTTTTTTTTCCAATGATTGTGTACAGAGAATGTAGAAAGGAGGCAGATTCATACAGAGAAGTGACAATATTCAGTATGTTTTACTTATCTCCAAAAGTATTTGTCAAAAAATTAAAAACTTTTTTTCCAGTTCGCTTTTCTTGATGTGCCTAAAGGAGAAGGTAACTGGATCTTGTTTGTTTTTTGGTTTGCATAAATGTGCCTGTTTATTTATCTTCCTTTCAGTGTGTGGTTTTTGCTTTGATCATGATTGTACAGTTCTGTATTTACACTTACAAACATTTAAGGCTTATTTTGGGATATATAGATATGAATTATTTTTCAAGTAAGGATTAGGAGAGGAAGT
Organism: Pterocles gutturalis; assembly: GCF_000699245.1. Classification (NCBI taxonomy): domain Eukaryota; kingdom Metazoa; phylum Chordata; class Aves; order Pterocliformes; family Pteroclidae; genus Pterocles; species Pterocles gutturalis. Next base: position 732 of record NW_010111192.1, read on the forward strand.
AGAGATGGCCAGGGAAAAAGTGGCATGGTGAGGAGGAAAGCACTCAGTGTTCTGAATCATTACTGCCTGAATTTGATCAACTGGGATGAGAGCAGCTGTGGTGACTGTCACTGAATGTCTGCCCAGCCCAGCAGTACCTCAGAGGAGCAGATATCTGGAGAAGGCTTCAGCAGAGCAGCCCTACTTCCTTCCTATATCTCTTCCAAGCCTCCTGCAGGCTGAGGCTTAGGGACTTCCTGACCTACAGCTTGGTGGCTTGGATTTTTTTGGGTGGGCTGTTTGTTTTTTTGGTTTGTTTTTTGTTTTGTTTTGTTTTTCCTTTATTGCTATCCATATGCTTATTTTCTGTGGATTTGGTCGATTGCTTTTGAACAAGTAAGCAGGAGATGGTTGGAGAGTGGAATGATTGAAATAGAGTTCATAGAAAGGAACTGGTGGGAGAAAAGCCTTTTGAAGTTTAGGAGAAGAGAAGGGCAGGGGGGAGGTGGTGTGCCAAAACAGTTACTGTCAGTTTGTTCGCTGGGTAGGATTGATAAATGGAGAAGTAATAAAAATTGTAAGAAGACTCCCTTGCCAGTGAATTTTGGGAAACACAATTGTTTACCTTGCTAATTCAAAGTTCTAATATGATGATATAGAAGAGCAAAAACAGCTAAGTTGGGGTATGCATACTTAATATTATGGTTACATTTTCTTACTCTTTCTCATTTGTTTTTTTTTAACTTGTAGAAAAAAAATGTATAATGCTTATGGAAAAGACATAGTATAATTTAATATTTTAGGTATTATTTTAAGTGTCAAATGCATAGTTTAAAAGAAAAAATATTTTCTGGTAGTCTCAGAAGAGGAACAATAAAGAAAACAAATTCTGACTTTATGAATGTTATTTTCTCAAGCAACCTATATTTGCCTTGATTATGTACTCTTAATTCACTTTTTTTCCAAGACTTAATTTAAGTGTTGGTTAAAAAAAAGGCAAATAGTAAATATCATAGGAGTATGTCATTTTGAGTTTAAGTAAATTCTCTGAAGCTCTTGAATAAATCTCACTGAAGTTTATAGACAGCATGCTGAATTAAAGCCTTGTGTCTCCCATATTTTAACAACCAACATCATCCTTTGGTAAGTTTTTTTTTTTTACCCCTTTCAGTTGGGAGTACTGTCTTGCTTTCATTGTAGTTTTGTCTGCTTAAGTGTCTGTAGCTGCACTATGTCCTTTCCTTCTCCAGCAAGTGGTGATTGGAAGAAATGGGTCGTGGCTTAGTAATAGTGCAGGAGCTCTTGTCCCGCTTTGCTCACTGATACCAGTTGTGATGTGTGTTTGTTGTATGCGTATACACAGAAACTATATTCTTGCAAGGTAGCAGCAGAAGTGATTTTAGTGAATTGTAGCTTTTCCTTAATTACTTTTAACGTTAACTTCCTGAGAACTTTGTAAACCAGTCAGCAGTTAGCCCTGGTGTTTCGAGGAGGGCCTAGGGAGTGTTGAGCCTGCTCTGGGACTTGGGCAATGAAGAATGGGATCTCCTTTTAGTCCTGCTGACAGGGATTGTGCTGTGGTCTTGTTATTTCAGGGTGCATAACTGTCAACTTTGTTTGCTGATTGTCTATAAAAGTAATCCTGAGTCCCAGTGAGGCAGTTGTTGTATATTTAGGGTTGAAGTACAGTACTAGGGTAGGGCTTTATTCTGGGCAAAAAGTAAGATGTTGGGGTAGAATGACTTTGGACACTTAACCTTTTTGTATTTGTTTCCAATTTGGGAAGCAGCCAGAAGCCACCGCCAAATGTCTTTATTTTCTCTTGTCAGAACAAATTTTATCTGTCTCTGATGGGTTTTGTTACCAAAATCTGTCATCTTGTCTGATCTATATTGTTTTGCAAGTAACTTCTGATTAATTCTTACTTCCACAGTTTAATTCTTTAAAAAAAACCCCACCTGAACTTGATGTTTTGGTAATAGGTTGTTATAATGCGTTCTGCTATGTGGTAAGTTAGTGAACATCTCAAACTCCTGAGTTTTCCTGTGCCCTATTGTTGTGACTAAATCTTAGTGATTCCTAGCATAGCATTAAATACCTGTTTGAGATTTAACATGTTCTTGATCCTTTTTTTTAATTAAAGAAGTATAACTATATTGTGATGATACACGATTCTGACTTGCTACTATCTTGTGCTGTTTTGACTGTGTATGTTTTCTTTGGTTTCATCAGACTGGCCGATGGGGCAAGTCTTTTAGTAGTGGATTGTTGTTGCCACAAGTTGACTGTAAGTTTGTAACCAAGAGGATGTTAGAAGAGTTTACTGTTATTTTTGTTAAGAAGGGTAAAACTATTGAATGGTACTTAAAATGGGTGTCAAAAACTAGTAGCTAGCCAAAACCTAAGATTTTGGACATACACTGTCCACATCACTATATGGAGTGACGTTTCATAGAAGTTGTTAGCTTTATATCTCTCATTTTGCAGGTATTCTTCTTAATTATCTATAGTTCAAACAGTGAACTACTTTTAGGCATAGTAAAAAGAAATGCCACTTTCCATGCTCCCTGAAACAGCAGAGCTAAAAACAGTACTCATTAAGTGAAGTAATTTTTTTTTTCTCTTGGAAGGCATTAGTGGTGGAACTCTATGGGTTTGGCTGATGCTTTAGGAAGTATTTCTCAGCCCTTTGGAAGAAGAATTGTGATCAGTCTTTCTAAAGACAAAATGACAAAGGCAAGTTAAAATTCTGTAATAAGACACTTACAGACCATGATAGAATGTGCTCAGGATTTTTCCATAATCTTTTTGGTGTCAGCCTGACACTAAAAATAATCCGTGTTTCATTGATCTTCCTTGCATTTTTCCCCTAGTAGGCCTTTTTGAAAGAAGTAAATGGCCCTTATTTCCAAGTGAAAGCGTAAAAGTCAGTGGTCAATTGATCAGAAAATAACTGATTTCATTTGATGATGAGTAGACGTCATTTCTTTGAAGAGCCATCTCCCTTTTGGTTAGTCAGTAGCTGAGGTAAGTTAGTTTTCTCTAGGTGCTGTGCTCAGAGAAGGCTGCAGGAGCACTGTTACAGGACTCAGTAATATGGAGGAAGATCCTTCTATAGCCACAGAAATATGCTTGCTTCAAGTTATGCTGTAAGAGCTCCTGAAGGCAAGTCATGGATCTACTAAGTAAATTGGTGCATAAAAGTAAATATTATTGCAAGACCACAGAGGTTGGCATGGATTGTGGTAAAAGAACTGACTATTGATGTCCGTGCCTGTGTTTAAATCTGCCACGTTTACTGAATAGCTTAGACAACTTTTCTATGTGGAAATTACTAAATTGGTTACACTTCTCACTTCTAAACTTTGACCTTTTATTTCTTGTTCTCTGACAGCAGCTGCAGGTTGCAATGAATTTGTACTGTACTTGTAAAGCTGGCTACCAGTCAGTCATTAAGAAACTGGTTATTCTTTTGAATTTGAGTGTAACTGATAGAAAGTTGACCTTTTAGCTGATCATTAAAAGGAAGGAAGAGTAATATTGTGAAGGTAGGGTCTCGCCAGCCTCTGTCCCCTGATTTGTTTAGAATTCTCATAAGTAATTAATAAAGTCTCAAGTGTTACCATATTCCATAAGGCCATGTTTATGTTCTTCAGTTTCTCCATCAAGTCTTGTATCATACATCCCTTTGGAAAGGGAACTGTGCACACCTTGGTAAATGGGAGATGAGCGTTTTGGTTCTAGACTGTAGGATGGCATAAGTTTTTCTCATCTCTATAAACAATGAGAATTACACCTAGAAAATACTTGGGCTGCCAGCACATAAAACCAAATGTTTCATGGAATGGTATGTTTACATGTCATTCGATGTTGGATCCTTTTAAACATACCAATTTAATTACTTGCAAATTTTGTTTACTTTCTTAATGAAGAGTTGTGTTAAAAACATGGATTTCGGTTAAGGCTCAGCGAACATTTAAAAATATGAACGTTGAAAAATATAGTTGTTTCTCACTTCTGAAAAATGGACCTGAGGCTTTTAGTAAATTAAGTGCACTGATATACTTTTGTTTGGGGTTTTTTGCCCTAATGTAGTTTAGATGCTAGTCCTGGCTCCTTTCCAGGAGGAAGTTGGCTAAAAGCAATGTTAAGGAAGCTAGCTTCAGGGAATGAGTAGGAAAGTGAAACTTGTTGAAAGGAGCTTTAATGATAAACATATGTGTCCTTCAGTGTGTGTTACTTTTTCGTAAATGCCTGGTGCTACTTAGTTGAACTCCACTGAAATTATTGAGTTGCATTTTATTATTAAAAAAAGTCTTCCAATCTATTACACAAAGAACAACTCCTGCAGAGTCAGTTTGTTTATTTTAGTTGATTAATCTGGTTCTTCCCTCTCTTTTGTTAGCCAAGGGGATGGTCCTTCAAGGATACATGAGTGTAACTTGGCACGCTTATATACAAAGATGTTTTCCGAATTGAGGTCTAAGAGAACAAAGAAACAAAGGAAGTTCCCTGTTAAAGATTTTTACTCTAGTCGTTCAATATTTTCTCTTGCAGCTCTGAGGAGCCCTCAGCCATCTTTTGTACAAAAGCACTGTATCTAATTCTTATCCACTTGAAAGAAGGTCTCTATGGTTTCCTGAAGGTTGTTACATTACTGTGTCAGATTTGAAACTTGTTTGGTAAGGACCATCTTTAGATGGATAGATGATAGTGTCTGCAAAAGCACCGAGGCTTGTCTTGTCAGCCAGCGTTCTGAGACAATGCTTGGCAGATTGTAAACCAGGCTGGACTTCAGAGGTAATTAAAACCCTGGAGTTGCTCTTGGAAATATATAGAATTCAGTGCAATTTGGTCAATGATTGAAATGTTATTGGATATGACTGTGAGAAATGGTTTTGACCTTTAGTGGATCGCTACAACCTTTCTAATGAAGTGCCTCCTTAAAACCCCTTATTGTGTTAGATTGTGATGTTGTGTATGTGAACTTGCAGCTTCAAGTTTATTCTGTCAGATGTTTTGGGACCATCAAAACCCCAACATATTAGAGTCTGAAGATAACTTTTAAAGAATGTGTAATTACTAAGTGATACGACAGAAAGCTTTCCGATAGCGTAAGATTTACACAATATAAAATGTTAGACTGCTTTATTCTTTATATCAGAAAGACTTGGAGAGCTAGTGAATATCAAATGAAATGGAAGCTGGTGAATGCTAGCCATGGTATTCCTGATTATTGTTAGGTGGTATTACAAGAAAAATCAGGAATGTGAGAATAAACCTGGCAGAAATCAAATATATGAATTTGTACTGTAAAAGATATAGATGAAGCTTATAGTTAAACCATGTTTGAGCCCTAAATTAGGATTTTGGATTGTCAGGAAGCATGATAACAGGCTTATTCACCAGCTATCTCTCCTACGTATGTCATTGTCTGAGTCGGCTTAATTTATTCTTCAGATATTAGAATGCTATTAACTTTTTTGAAGCAAGCAGGAGACTGGGTCCATGGAATGCTATATAACTGGCTTGAAAACCACATATACAATTTCAGCCCTGGTTATATGAGACTTCTTTTTATATGTAGAATAGTATGAGGATTACTTCCTGTGTTCTGAAAGTTCCTACTTCTCTTTTCAGGAAGAGAAGAAAGAGTAGGGAGCATATAATATATGCAATAGTTTTGGGTAAGGCTTGCAGTTGTTTTCCCTTTGTCGCGTGATGAGAATAGTTGAGACAGTATTTTGGGTAATCAAGATACCTGTAACTTTAATACAGATTTTCCTTGGAAGTGCGTAATATAGGTACTAAGCTAACACAATGTATACAGTGAAAGAAATCTTAATAGACGTTTTTAGAAAAACAAATATTGTTTGTCTGGCAAATGCAAAAATACGTGGTGGCCATGTTTTTCGTCTTACTGTAAGGTGCTGCACAATACCTTGGGATTCCCAGGGAAAGGGATTTATGTAATTGTATGTAATGTGGGAAGCTGCGGCCCAGCTTCAGCTAGCCTTACTTAAAATATTTTATGTGCTGCTCCACTGCAGCATTCCTTTGGGTAATTCAAAAATCTAAACACAGTATTTTGCTTCCTCTTGGTAATAAAGCGCTGTAATCAGCAGCTAAATAAAGATACTAAACATAAAGTTGGGATACTGAATTTTATGTATTTTAATTGGTATATATAAGCTGCACATCATATGTATCTGTGTGTAATATCAATATAAGCACATATTATCTTTCCAGTAGCTTAAAGTACATAGCAGATGGGTCTCTGCCTTGCCTGATGGGTGACAATTGGTGGTAGTTTGGTTTTGCTCACTGGAAACTGCAGCAGAGTAGAAAGTGGTTAGTAGTCAAGTTTTGTCCCTCATATTTTTTGAAGATCAATATTTTCAAACTCAAAATTGACACATTTATTTAGGAGGCATCTATGTGGTCTTAGGCAGATACAAATGAACTCTTCCTGTGCTCTTGGTCTGGCAGGCTGGGAGTAGTGGAGCCTGAATGAATAGAGCTGGTTTGAAGCTGGATGATGCCTGCTCAGTTCCCTGTGTGCTTCTGCAAAGTGTAAAGAAGGTGTACCCCTGCCTGCTTGTCTCCAGACCTGGCCATCTTCACTGGAAGGTGTTGGTGTCCCCGCAAGTGAGCCAAGAGCATCATTTGTGTTCAGAGTCTGATTAATTGTCAGCTGCTTGAGTGAGACCCCCCTGGGGAAAAAGCACATTTTTAAAATGGGTTGATTCTGTTTTTGATCACACATTAATAATAATAAATGATGGCTTGATCATCCTGATGGTGTTCTTGATGATTTGTCATGCTTCCCAGGCAGTGTAAGGTTATCTTTTATACTCTTCAAATGTAACTTGAATTTCAGCATCTGAAAAATGGTGGGAATAAAAAGGAAACCAATTCTCGTTGCATAATTGAAAAACTGGCTGAGGTGAGCTGAGGAGAGAATACTGTTACCTGGGGGCTTGCAGCCTGAGCTGGTTAGCTGAAGGGAAGGAGAGCTCGCATAGATCTGTATTGGGATTTATAGAGCAGTCTGGGCTTGATCTGTCTGTGTAGCTGCTGCCTGTACACGGTGTAGCACAGGAGGGCGCCCAGTAGAGCAGCTTTACAAGAGTGAGTACTTCAGGGGTAAGGTAAGGCAGAACAGAGTGGAAGTAGCATAGGTGTATGTGCTTAATGAGAGGATGACAGCAAAGGCAAAAGTCCTATCTTGTGTAGTTAGATTTATTGCTGTGACATAGCTAAGACGTTTGGGATGGGCACTGTGTTGTATCTGGCTGTCCTTGTTACTGCTACAAATAGTTGAGCGCATGAATATGATCTCTTTTCCACAATAACACAGAGTAGCAAAGGGAAGGACACTTAATAACTGCAGAGCATCATTGTTGTAGCCAAAAGGAAGGCACTGCTGCAGGCCTGCTGAAATATCACTGGTTAAATAATAACCAGTTTTTAAAAGAAGCATTTGTTTAGGAAAGCCTTGAGGAGACTGTCAAAAAATACAAAGAAAAGATTAAAGGTTTAATGATACTGGCTTTGAATCTTTGGAGAATGCTGTGTTAAGCAAAATCACATCTATAAAGCAGGGAGATGTTAAACCAAATGCTAATCCAGATTTTCCTGTGTTTCCTGGAGTTCGTGATACCCAGTGAAAGTATCTGCCATCATTCATGCTCAATTTATTCTCGTTGGTATAATTAAAGGCAGAAGGACTAATTTCAACAAGTTGATAGCTCAGTGATTTTTTAATTGGGGAGCCCCAGTTTCTCTGAGGGGGCTAGAGTGAAACCTTTTGCTCTTTCCTTTGGGCTGTCAGAGGAAGGAGACAGATATCTCTTGGGAGTCAGCAGGATTCATTTCTGTGCTATGGATGTATTGTCATAGTAGTGGGAGTTGGTAGGATTCATTCCTGTACTATGTGTATATGTTGTCTTAGTAGTGGGATTTCTTGTTGCAAGGATTGGGAGTGTAAAGATGGGGAGTAGCAGTAGTCTGTGATTTAGTGAGGGCTGAGTACAACTACTCTATTAGAATGGTGTACACAGAGTTGAAAAACTTACGACACATACCAGGAATTTTCATTCTTTGTTAAGAGAAGGGTAAAGAGTTGGAAGGGCAAGTGTAGGAGCACTGTGCATGTGTTGATGTGAATACTGGTGTGTTGCTTCTAGAAAGGCTCTCTGGTTTTCGGATTCCAGTGAACTGTTTTGTGGAAGGTCTTAAGTCACTTGTTAAAGAGTAACTCTAGGAAATCTTCTGTCACTGAATATTAATTTTGAAATTAAAACAGGTGAAATGATAAAATATGAAAATCCTGTTACTCTATCCTATTTGGGGAAATGGATAACGAGCTGATAGCCACGTGCCTTCATGTCTAGGTCCAGAAGTCTTCACTGATGCTGCCAGTTTAAGAGAGCTGGTTTTAGATTTTTAGGAAACCCTGGAAAAGCCTGGCAAAAGAGATGTAGGCCTGACTAGTTAGCTATTAGAGCAGAATTTTTCTTCTTAATTTATCTTGGCCCTGGGCAAGGGCTGTAGCTGTTTTTCTCCAAACGCATTCATGTGGTTTTGATACACACTTCACTGTGAGCCTTTTGATCTTCAAGCATTTGCTTTTTGCAGCTGTGCATTTTGCTTGCTGAATGTATTAATGCTTTCAGATAGTTGACTAGGAATATTTCTTTGGGTACCAGTTCTCTGAATGCATTCTAACGAAACTCTGAGCTGCTTTTAGAAACAGCGGTATTGTTAGACACACTGTTCTGATTTAACTGCTCTCTTGCATGCTTTTCTTGACCATACTTTTTCTTACTATACTTCACATAATTGGTTTCTGCAAACATTTGCATTAATTTTTTAATGCCTAGTGATGTATTTGTGAATGAATCTTAGTAAGATTCTTGATTTTTGTCCCCCACCCCCTGCTTCAGCTCTTAACGTGGAATATGAGCCTCATAATGGGTAAGCCAGACTCAGCTTGGATTTACTTTTTCACCTTAAGTCTTCCTAGTTACTTTTCTTTGTAAAGAGATAAAAGCTGATTGTATACTTTTTCTTCCTGTTTCTGTCATGTAGGATGTTACTCAAAATCACTGCTTTTCTAATATTTATACATAAGATTCTTAGAATGGGTGACTCTTAAACCTGCTGTGTATGGCAGTCATGTTTGTTGTGTTGTTCAGATTGGTCCTGTTTCTGCCAGCATTTATTTTTGGAATAGCTGCATTACTTGTCATATTTTAACCAGTTTAAAGCCTTTGAGAAAATAATCAGTCTTAAGTGAGATGTATGAGTTACCTTTATCAAAATGCTATTTTATTAAAAGTGAAACAGCAATAATTTATCCTTTCATAACAATAGAGAATAAAGGATATTGACTGGGTGAAATATTAATGGTGCATGTTTTCAGATTTTTGAAACCTCTATCAATTTTTGTTCCTTCTATAGAAAATGGTGTCACGTGATAGCATTGGAAGTGATTTTTTCAAATATCTTCAAAGATCATGTGTTTTGGGGTTTTTTTTTGTTTGTTTTGGTTTGGTTTTTTAAACATATTGATAAACCTGAGCTTTGCTGTCCAACAGTGACATAAGAACAAACTGGAACCTTTCTGATGCTTGTGTTGGGACCTCACTGTTCCCACTTGTGGTTTGTATCCCTGCATTTGAAGAGTTCTAGCAAAATCTGTTTCTGTTTCCAGAATGAATGTTAAGCATGTGGAAATTGGAAACCTCTTTGCAGTTCTCTAGGAGAGCTCTCAAATGTCATGTTGCTGGTGGAGAGGAAGTGGGGAGATTGAGTACCACGGGTTTGTGTTTGGCCTGTGGTGTTCCTCTTGTTTTCTGAAGGCATTCAGCATGCCTTCCTTTAGATGTAATATGAAAATAAAATAGTGCTGCATTTGAGTCACAAAAAAGTTCATTGTAGCATTGTATCTAAATAAAAACATCTGCTTTAGCAACCAGCCACTCAGTCTATATACTGTGCTTCAGAAAAATGCACAGCGTGCTGAGATGGAGTTACCTTTTCCTGGATCTTAGGAGGGGATTTTTTTTTTCCTGTAGCTCAGTGTCTTTAGTTTCTTAATTATTGTATAGGCTGTACTGCGGAATTGTTTGTGACGACCATTGAGCAATTCAGTGTTTTGAGGAAGTCAGCAAAGGTCAAAAGAAATAGTTGTCACCAGCACCACTTCAAAGGACGTTCATATTCAACCTTGGTTTTGAGAAGTTTTAACCTTTTGCTAGGCAGCTAGCTCTTCCTTTAAGGTGCATCTAGATTTTTCTCTTAGTTGGGGTGGGGAAGAATTGAACTCTATTGCGAATCACTGTAGGTCAAATCCTCTTACATTTTCAGTTGCTGAAGAAACCTCTAGTGAGGGGTAATTAGAAAGTAACTCGTGGGGCTGCTGTTTGTTCTTCTCCAGTGATTGGTTCTTCTCCAGTGATTGGTGTATCTGTTAGGCTGCATTTACCCCATAACACTGGTCAAGAAGTAGCAGGAGATTATGATCAGCCCCAGTTAACCTCCTCATTCCTGGACCTGCAGTTTCCCTGACTGTCCACTCAGATCTCCCTTCTGCTCTAGCAGCACCTCTCCCTCTTCCTCCAGGACCCCTCCCAAACTCCAGGCGTGTCCAGGTGCTGGCAGTGGGATTGGGGGTCAAGGACACTTGGGGTGCCCTGAAGTGAAAGTGAGGGAGAAGTGCTGGCAGCATGAGGCCTTGATGTAAGACATTCAGGAGCTGCTGTAGATTCACAGGTGTTAATTCTTTGTGACTGTTTTCTGTGCACTGGCAGATGCTAGAGGATCTTTTGTTTTGGTGTAGTTTAGAAATGTGGTGCCCCTGCTCCTCTTTCCTGCTGCTGTAGGGATTAATGAAGGTGAGCAGTGGGTGGTCTGGAGTGTTTACAATTGTGCTGCTCCAGTGTCCATCAGTGAAGTAGTTGACTGTTTCTATATCTATCTTTCTACAGTTTCTGTGCTATTATTAGTTTATCAAGATGTTTTAAAAGAAGCTTTTATTTCTATTTATTTTTGTAATGGGAAGTCTGAGCTGATCCTGGATCCTGTGGTATTTCTGTCCTGCAGAAATGAGCTCTGTGAGTATACATCAGGAATTCCTTTTAGTCTTTGTGGATTAGCAGTGTACTTGCATGTTACTTGTGTAATATTGTATTGCTGTTGATGCTTGCGTTGTTTCTGACATCGTTGGGTGTTCTGGAGAAATAAATAATGTCACTTCATGCATATTATATTTTTTCCTTTGTTCAGTGCAGCAGGTTTACTGGAAACAGGTATTAAACAAGACAACTATTGCATCCTCTTCTTTTTGTCATCACAGGTGGCGACAGACAAGGTTGCAGGAAGGCTGAGCTCTACTCTCTCATGGGTGAAGAACACTGTATCGCACACCGTCAGTCAAATGGCCAGTCAGGTGGCAAGTCCATCTGCCTCGTTACACACTACATCCTCCTCTACCACTCTGTCTACACCTGCGTTATCACCATCCTCACCAACACAGCTGAGTCCAGATGACTTAGAGTTACTTGCTAAACTTGAGGAACAGAACAGGTGAATGGAAAACTTTTTGGTCTTCAAAGTACAGCAATGAGACTAAAATTGATTTACTGCAATTTCACCACAGAGGCTGTTAAAGGGGGGTTAGGTAAAACTTTGTGGCACAGCATTTCAGTTTCAAGGCCCCAGGGTTTAAGAACTTGTCGTCTTGTGCTGTGTTTTCACAAGTTCTGTTTTTGTGGAACTCCAAAAGATGTTTCTGTCCTGGTTTTACAGGAGTGCTTATAGCTGCCTCTAATCCTAGGAAATTACACTGGAGCCATGTGATTTTCACTATCCCCTTTAAAATAGAATATCTCAGGTATGAGACTTTTGTATAACCTCCTCACCTTCTTAGATCAAAACTATAATTTCTATTAGCCTTTTTAAATCTTAAAGATTTCTGAATTCTTTTTTCTCTATTTTGTTTCATTTTTACCCAGTTCTTGCTTTCCACTATATCACCTGCTGTGTTTAGAGACAGAACAGTGTTCAGCCATCTTCTTGCTGTTACACTAATAGTGGCAGATGCATAATGTCTTAAATTTAATGAAAAGTAAATTCCTAATTGGTCCTTTCTGTTTATCCTGGCTTTTTTGTACAGTAAACAACAGTTTTCTTGGCAGCCTTTCCATCAGTGTGTATCTATCTGCACCATCTACAGTTCAAGATGCAGCTTTCAGTTGGATCAGTTACTCTTGATGTGCATAGTGGTTGCGAACTGGCAATCTTACTAAGAAATGAAATTTAACTGTATGGTTTCTTAATGCTGAATTTCCAGAATCCATGCTTATTTGCACTTTTTAGTCAGGAGTCTTAAGTCATCTGGCCTCTTGCAAAATTTGGTTGTATTTGACAAGTACGTTTCAGTAGTTCATGAGAGGTTGACTGTAAAGGAGAGCTTGAGCTCCAGATAGGTTTTAGATTTATCGGAGAGCTGCAGGGCTCTGATACCTTCTAAAGATTGCTATCCCTTGTGCTGTAGTGAAGTGCAGAGTTGGATGGTTTAGCTCAAACTAGCTTCTGTTCAACCTTCTTCTAGCATGCTGGACTTTGCACTGAGGCAGTTGAGGTACTCTGTTTTTTTTAAGTCTGCTGGTTCAGTTATGAGGGTAGTAACTTTCAGCAGAGGAAGAGAGTAACTGAGAGGAGGAGGGGCTAATGCCATCGTGTCACCTGGCATATCTTCTCTGATGTTTGTATTTTGCAGCTTAATAGCAATACAACTTACAGGGAATTTGTTATATCTGTCTAGTTCTTGACCGAGAATAGAAGGCAGCTTCTAGAGCCACCTCATCCTTTTCTCCTTGTGATTTATGCAATTGTCTCTCCTTTGAAGATGAACTATATGTAATTTTTGCTGTGCAAATGAAAACTTATCAAAAGAAGAAAAATATTAGTTAACTAGAGTGCTTTTGAGAAAGTTTATTCATATTTAATCTGAGGCATTCCACTCTGCTCGTGACTAAGTGACTAACTTTTATTTGAAAAAGCAGTAATACCTGTTCTTTGGACCGCTTATCTGTGTTGGAGTGTAATAATGCCTTGTACAGCTAGAGTCATCTTGTTAAGCCTTGCAGTTAGACTCGCTTGCTTGTTGAAGGAAGAATGTGAGTTTGGGCTTGCTAGGCTTTCTTTTTCAAGTCAGCTTTCTTCATTTAGTAAATAAGCTAGCACATATTGTCTGGTTTTGTTTAATTTTAGTCCAACCTACTGTTCAGACCCGCATTAGTCATGTGTGTGAATTCTAGGTAGAGGCTGTCCTATCAAGTGTACCTTTTCTTATGAGATCCCACGCTTCAATACAGAAATTTGATGCTCTTGTTATGCTGGGTGCACTGTAGTTTCAGAACAGTTTGAATCTGCATTTTAGCACAGTGGCACTTTGTTGACAAGGAATTGTACCCTGAACACAGGGAGTAATTCTTGTTTCTGCTTGCTGTAAGGATTGCTGATGATGGGTATTTTTAAAGGTTTCTTTTTCATCGTTGGTTTTTATGTCAATAAGGAGAATATAAATTAGTTAAACAGCTAGAGATGGAAATAAATCAAATTGTATCAAGCTGTGTCATGTAGCATTCTGTAATCCAATTATACTGAAAGTCCCTTCAGAATAATGAGGTAGCTTGGTTCAGAGTCCTGGTGGAGCTGTTTGGCATTAGTAAATCATTTATAAAGTTTTAGGTGAAGGAAAACAGTGACTAAACGCCACAGAGCTCACTGCTTACTGTAAAAAGAGCTTCCCATTTTCAAATCTAAGGACAATGAGTTTATCCAGGTAAGGTCAAATTACAGAAACTTAGCATAACTTTTATAGAAAGCTGTGAAAACTAAAAGTGACTAGTTAGAATCTTGTTTTTATGATTGTAATGTTTATTCTGTGCTTGTTTTTCCTCTGTGATTACTTTGATGTTTAGGCACCATCTCAGATTGAGAGGAGGAGTTCCAAACTGTACATTTTTGTTATGGATCAGTATAGGCCAGGTTTCTAAACATTAAAAATGGATTTTTAACTTTTTTCCTCAAAACAAGACTTTTTGCATTCCATTAATATAGACTAAATTAAAATTAATCTTGAAAAAGCTAATTTTTTTTTTCCTAAAGGCATTACTATTTAACCCATTTCCAAACAAAATACTACTGCAGAGACTGTACTTGTTGTCTTCATGAATTAAATTACTTTTTTCCCTGACTTCCATAAACACCAGTAGGTGAAAGCTGGGAACAGGGAAAGCTAGTATAAATATATCTATCGTAGCAGAGAGCTTAAAAATTGTAGGTATGCTGAGATTTGTGTACAATCTCAGGTAAAATATAACTCAGGTTATAATTTATTAAATATCTAAAATCCAACCTGACCTTGCTGAAATGCTTGGGGCATGTGTGTGTGGGGGGGATGTTTAGCTTTTGTGCAGGTGCATTGAGAAATTACTTAACCAGATCACTCTGATTTACAGACATTGGAATTCTTGGAAGTTAAAGCACAAATTAAATTCTTGATATAGCAAAACACTTTCTCAAGTTAGTCTGAACTCTTGCTCTTGCCTAACATGTGGTCTAAAAATTTCCCGCTGCTTATGGGGTTCAGTATTAGCTGAGGATAAACAAAGCATGCCTTTTTTTCCCAGAATCCCCAGCTCCTTGCAAAATTGATGGCCATAGCAAGCAGGTAACAGGGAAGTCTCTTCAGCAACTTGTCCAGCACTTGGCACATCTTTACATATACCTAGAAGCTGTCACATTTGAAGTCCACACTTTAATTATACATTCATTAGCTATACTAACAACTTTTGTTGCATGGTGGTCTTCTTTCAGGTGTGAGATTTTTCCTGTATGATTATAAAACACCATGTTAATTTGTGAACAGTTGTCAGCAGATGTCAGGTGTTTTAAAATTGCTCCAGGTTGTAATTATTCTGTCTGTATTTCCGCTGTCAATTAAAAGTGTAATCGGGTAGACTTTTAGGAGGCTAATCTTTTGTCTTTTCTTTAAAATTACTGTGTCTTTTGCAGTACTTTGACATTTGATGCTATCATTGAGGATATTTAACTTATTTATGTTCTCTATGTCAGTCTGATGCACAACAGCTGTGGTTTTTTGTTCCTAGTGAAATCAAAGCCCTCTTGATGGTACTTATGCCTCAAACCAAAACTTGTGCGTCTCCCTGTAGGGCTGTTGATGAATGTTGCTCCAGTTGATGAATGTGTGAAAGAGAGTTGGACTTGCAATGCTTCTGTACCATCTCTAATTTCATATCTTAATACATAAAGATGTAGTTCATGAGACCATAAAATACTTGTATTAAAATCTTCTGACATTTTTGTCTGTTTCTTAAAATGCTGCACTGTGAGCTGTTCTTCTGTCTGCAGAATTGCTTGAGATCTCAAGAAGTAACAGTAACATTGACCAGCTCTTTTCAAATTTAGTACAAATGGATGTTGGAAAGACTGTTCCACTGAACCTCTGGGTGCATTTTTTGTGAAGAGTTTGGAAGAATTGACTTCTAAACAAACAATTAATAGTGTGGTCCTGTGATCAGAAGAACTTGAATTTGTTTTTTGTGTGCTTTCTTTGCAGACTCTTGGAAACAGATAGCAAATCGTTGCGATCAGTAAATGGGTCAAGAAGAAATAGTGGGTCTTCTCTTGTATCTAGTTCATCAGCTTCTAGCAATCTCAGCCATCTTGAAGAGGACTCATGGCTCCTGTGGGGGAGGATTGTAAATGAATGGGAAGATGTACGGAAAAAGAAAGAAAAGCAGGTTAAGGTAGTAGTTGGACACTACTTTTTAGGATGTATTTGTAATGTGATATAAATGATACTGTTTCATCTTCCTCTTGGTCTTTTTTTTTTTTTTTTTTTTTTAATAAATAGGTAAGAAAAGCTTCCAGTTGAGTCTATTCCACCCCTGAGCCTTAGTGCTTCCTATGTAACTGTTACCAGAGTTTGGTAACAGTTTTGCCCAGCAAATATCTCTTACTGGAAACTAGATGCATTTACTATGTCTTGAATACTAAAGCTTTCAGTCTACCTTTAATGAGAGATTCCCATGAATATAGGGAAGATTTGCCTAATGCTTCTAAAATGGAATTACTGAAAACCCACTTAAGGGCATCTGATAGCTGGATGCTATGATAATTTTCCCACTGAACACCAGTCTTTTTAAAGCATTCTTATTAGAAGAGCTGATAATTCTACTGTATGAGGCTCTGAGTTTAGTTTTTTGTGCATGCTGAGTGTGTTGACCCCAGGGATGACCTTAAGCAGAAGAACACATAGTTTCTAAACTCTGAGTGGATCAGACAAACTTTGACCAGTGTCTGTCCAGTCTGGGTCAGTTGTGGGCATGTACAGAAGTAGAATTCAATTACACTTTAAATTCAAACTAAAAAGCGTCTACAGGGCATTGAACATACTCATTTTCAGAGGCAGCCAGTACAGCAGCATGGGGTTTTTTGTTTGCAGGCAAATCTGTTCTGCTTTGGTTCTTTTATTGGCTCTAGCCTGTAGTTTTATGTGCAGAATACAAATTTCCAAGTCTTTTGACTGGTTTAAAATGTGTGTATGAATAGGTTGTGGGAAGGCAGAACAATGGGCTAAAGTAAAGTATCTTTTATGTGAAGCAGTTGTGAAGAGAGAACATGACTTGAGAGAGAAAACAAGGGAAGAAAATTAATTCAAGACTTCCTGCTTGCATAGGGAAACAGTTTTGGGAAAGGTGTTCCCCAAAGGCCATGAAAAGAAGGCCACGTGTACCTGGGAAGAGAAAGGAGAAGTGAGATGGTAATAAGTAGTTCTGGTTGTGTAGAATTCATTTGAACTGCCTGCATTTGAACATTTTAAAGTATCACAAGTATCACTTGTTTTTACAGCTGGCCAAGTGTAATTTGGGGAGTATTTGACTAAAGTTCAGTAAATGTTTAATTATATTGCTAGTGAGTTTTCCTTTGCTGGTTAAATAATTTTCTATTTTTTTTCTGTTTTTGTTTGTCAAAAGTCAGCCTAAACTCTGTCATTCTGCATTTATGATGGAATACCAGAACATCCATGCCTATTTCCTGATTGTGCCAGTAGGTATAACTTCAGCAGCATAGGTATCTTTTTGTCTTGGCTGTAAAAGCTGGTCTTAAGTTACTAGATATCTGGTAAATTTTTTTAAGTTTTAGACATAGGTGTATATACCTTCCTGCATGTGATGTGTTCCATCGTTATGTCTCTTGATCTGCTTCAGAACTCGCTTCCTGTTTATGGAGGGATTCTGAAGGATGACTTAAGTCCTGCTTTTCAGTGTGCGTAGTGCTGTGTAGAATAGCATCATTTTAGCACTGCTTAGTAGGTACGTTTTCCTGCTGCTCCTTTAGGAGTGTTGGAGGGATTAACCCTGTTGTTCTGTCAAGCAGATGTATGGTAACTTAACGAATGAAGCATTACCAAGTTGTTTCTTGCTTTATTAGTAGCTCTTGAGGCTTTAGATGGTTGATCTGCCATCTGATAGTGCGTTGTTGATAAATGGTAGCTAGAGACAGATGTGGAAAGCTGATGTGTTAAGGTTGTTGTCTTGGAGCAGGAAATCTTTTAGGAAATAATACAGGGTGTCATAGTTGTGTCATAGGACATAGTTGGAGTGGGATTACTAGGATGGTTCTGAAGAAGGCTGGAGATCTTGGAGATATTAGAAAATTGAGGTTAGTGGTGCAAAGCTCCTGTAGTAGAGTTCAAGCTTAACAAAAACAAAGATTGAAAGCAAGAGTCTCTTTAAAAGTTATCACTGTTGCATTAATTAATCTTAATGTTTGGAGAAGTAGAAATATTTGGAACAAACAGGAAAAAGAGGAAGTTTTGCAGAATAGGAGATTACTCTGGCTTCAGAATAAACACTAGTGAAATAAACTATCCTTTAGGAGACAGAATACTTGATAACAGTTCTTAAGGTACAAAAAATTAAAGGAACCCTCTTGTCTTGAAGAGATAATCTTCTAGGTCAGAATGATCCTAGTTGCAGAACAGGACACTAAGACAGTCTGTAAACTTCCTGAATCTTTTTTTTTTTTCCCCTAGTTTTCAGATCAAGCAACAAGACTACTTTCTGCTTGTGCTTTCTGAACAGACAAGTGCCAGGTTCTTAGATGTATTGATGTAGGAAGGTTTGAATTGTATAATACGTAATTGATTTTTTTTTTTTTCAGGGAAGGTAAAGTAAATTTAGTTAATTCAGTAGATGTAAACTTATTTTTTTCTTGGTCCAGTGTCTGAAATTACATTTAAATACATTTTAAAGAAAACTTGGAAATACTGGCACACCAGAGAAATTAGACACAACTTGTCAAGTTTGTCAAATGACTTCTGATTGCAATTCTGTGCAATATTTTTTTTTGTTGTTGCAGTTAGCTGTGCTACAGTTAGGTTTGTTTTTTTTTTTATTTACTTGTCTTGGAAATAATTTTTAATTGGTGAATTCTTAGATCTCAATCACTATAATTAAGGGTGTTATCTTCAGTCATTTTGTGAAATATAAAAATAACTATTAAATTCTGGCTAATGGGAGTTCTTGTTTAAAATTACTGTGCAATATTGATTTTTTTCACGTAGCTTACTAAGAATAGGGGACTGCTTTCATTAGCTAATTTAGCCACTAAAATGATTCAGTCTCCTTACTTTTGTTAGCTAACAAGCTATCACACTAAAATTGAGGTTTATGTGTCATAAACTGTATTATTGGTTTGTGACACAATGTAAACATTTTGAAGTTGTGAGGAACTTAATTCTTTGAAGTGTTTTGTTCTTTAGGCTTATGTTTATCTTTTCAGGAAATATAAATGAATTTGTGTTCTTTTTTGTGCTTTAGGAGCTTGTTCGAAAAGGGATACCTCATCATTTCAGAGCAATTGTTTGGCAACTTTTATGTAGTGCTCAAAGCATGCCAATTAAGGATCAGTATTCAGAGCTTTTGAAAATGACATCTCCTTGTGAGAAATTAATAAGAAGGGACATTGCTAGAACATACCCTGAACATGACTTTTTCAAAGAAAAAGACAGCCTTGGACAGGAGGTCTTGTTCAATGTAATGAAGGTAAGTCATTATTTCAGCCCTTGAAAATACATTAGCAAGAAGGTGCACAGAAGTTTGGAAAATAATTTGCCTTGTGTATAGTGAACTTGCGTCAGTTTCATGTGTTGTTTTTTTTAAGCTTACTCTACCTGACACTAGAATAGTTTTAACAAAGGACATTCCAGTTTCAAAGATAGCTTTCAAATATGATATTCCTATAGTTAATGGTTTTACTTTATAAGAGATTTTAAAAAACTTACAAAGTTTTAATTAAAACAAAGTTACTTGCTAACTGCTGATAGTATAATGGAATGAAATGTGCCATGAAGTAAACCATGTTGACCAAGACAGGAACACTGTAAATCAGAACTAGCATTCACTTTTCAAGTGTTTTTAAACCCACAAGTGGTAGTAGCAAATGGGAGGTACAAGCTAATGTGCAGTTGTTACAGTGCCCGAGCCCAAAATGAGAACGCTACTGTAAAATTAAGTTTGTTATTTTGTCTTCGTTGTACTAGAGCTTAAGTTTTGAAAGATGGACTTCTCCATACAACATAGTTCAATGGAGAAGTTGTCAGGTTTCCAAATCATAGTAGCTTCCATAACTCTAAACTGAGGATGCAATGTGTGTGGAGATCACTGCATTTCCTCCACCGGTAAATAAAACTGCAGCACATAATTTTTCTGAAAAGAACTGTTGTTTCTTTGCCTGGTCTGTTTCCTTTAAAAGTAGTAGCCTTGTACAGTTTGTATGCCAGCTGTCTCTGTTATCTTTTGGCAACTCTTGTAGTTGAAAACTGCCCGCATATATATGTGTGTGTATATATATATAGTATGTGTATATATATTTTTTTTAGGTAGGTAAGCCTTAGTTTTAGCTTTGTAGGTTATCAGTGAGCAGAGTTTGTATGCCTTTGTAGCAGCTATAATATCTAACTAAAGCTTCTGAATAGAATGTCTGCCCTCACTGGATTTGGGAGAGGAAGAGTAAGTTATTAGCAAAATAACAGCATGAACTGTGACTACTTTCTATTAATAATGAGGTTTAAATTGTTGAGAGTCTTAAAACTTCGTTTTGTAGGCTTATTCTCTGGTGGATCGTGAGGTTGGATACTGTCAAGGGAGTGCTTTTATAGTTGGATTACTGCTTATGCAGGTAAACATGATATTAAAAATATGTGAACCTTGAAAAGCTCTGCTAGAATGCATACTGTATCATGGTGGTTTATTGGGAATTTTTATAATAGTTTTCCTTAGTCATTTTGTTACAGTGGATTTGTCAAGGGCAGCTGTTTACTCTGCAAATCAAATGAGATTTGTTCTCTGTGGTTCTATTTGCCAAGAGGATGCTATCTTTGAGTGGAAGAATACATTTATTTCTCAGAGCTAAGGTAGGATTGCAGACTTGCAAGCTGTTTTGGTGAATGTTGTTTCAACTATTAACAAACTTCTAATTTCAGTTCTGTTATACTGAGTCTCCTCAGAGTCAAGTGGACCATCACAGTTAATTTGATAATCTTAAAGCTGCCTTTGCATTACTGCCTTTTTCTTTTATGACAAAGTAGGGAATATTATAAGAAATTTGCAGACCTCCATTTCAGTTTAGAAATCACTTGATAGAATTCTATATATACAAAAATTAATTACAGTAATTGAGTATAAATCCCTTAAAAAAAAACCCCGACCGAACAATCCAAAGCAATTAAAAAACCAAACCCACCAGATACACAAAGAAAACCTAACCCTAAACCCTCCCAGGCAATTACTGTCATATATCCTTACATTTGTCCAGGGTTTTTACTGTGCTTTTTTTTTTAATTATAGATGCCAGAAGAAGAGGCATTTTGTGTGTTTGTTAAAATAATGCAGGATTACAGACTACGAGAACTCTTTAAACCAAGCATGGCTGAACTGGGCCTTTGTATGTACCAGTTTGAATGCATGATACAGGTACATACAAAATCTATCAAACTTTCTCTTCAGTAACTATTAATAAGGAACTTGGGAATTACAGTTCAAGAGCATGCATGTCTGTTGGCTAATAGGCTTTTTCTTGACAGAAACTGGTTTCAGAACTTTTGTAGTATGTGCATGTGGCTGTGTTGTCTACTTTTTCACCTTTAGCAGACAGTGAGTGGCTTTAAGCACTGAGCATAAGGATTTGTATTGCTATAGTTTAAGCATATGAATGTCTCATTGTGTTTGGATTGAACATTCTAAAGTCAATGTCTTTATAGTAAATTTATAGCTATTTTAAAAAATGGAAACTGGGAGATACCGTTGTATGTAGAATTAAAATTGCATTCAGATTTGGGACACAGAAAACACTTTCTTCCTGGTCAGGCTGATAGAGACAAATGGGTTTGTGTTTTTTGATCCAGTTCCTAACATGATGATCAGGGTCAGGTGTTAGGTAGCAAATAAGACATAGGTCTCTGGCCATACCCTAGATCTTTCCAGCTCTTTTTTTTTTTTTTTTGTTTTTTTTTTTGTTGTTGTTGTACTGTAGATGTAGCTTGAGAATTTATAAACTTGTCACTTCTTGTTATGTTCAGGAAGTGTTTTTGTAATATGTGCTTTGCAGGGTAGAAGTGTTGTAGGGCATTCTGTACTGGGACCTCTGATGCATAGTTCTTGATAATGTTGAGTAAAATCTTTTCTAGTCCTGTGTTATGAAGTTGCTGTCTGTACTTGTACTAAATATCAATTATTTTCTTTTATTCAAAATTAGTCAAAAACATGGACACACTACAACTACCAGCAGAAACTTAACGAGTGTTTTTTCTTCACCTTCTTTTCCAGGAGCATCTTCCGGAGCTTTATGTGCACTTTCAGTCTCAGAGTTTCCACACTTCCATGTATGCGTCATCATGGTTTTTAACTATATTCCTTACAACTTTCCCACTACCAATTGCAACAAGAATATTTGATATCTTTATGTCTGAGGTAACTACTCAATACTCATGATCCATTTGAAGAGTAGCTGTTAAAAGCAGTTATTTGGGTAGTGGTATAAATCCCATTATGATGGGCAAATCTCAGATATTCTTGCCTTTTAGTCCTTGTGCTTGTCAGACTCTTTTGTAGGGGAAGATGTCTGTCTATGTAGTATGTCAAGGGAGAACAACTAAATCTTTGAATGTAGACGCTGTATGCAGCTTTGTACTCTAAGCCTGCTGAAGGGTTACCAAATCTGTCAGTTCTGCTTGCAATGCAGTAGCATTGTGTACAACAGGGACATCAGTTTCTCAGTATTATGGTAAGTTTGGGATGAAAAGTAATGCTGCTTTCAGGCCGAAGTTAGAGCTCCATGGGGATATGCAGGCCAAGAAGTGGGAGCATTGGCATGTTTTATTGTCCAGATGATGAACAATAGCCAAAGAAACTTAGGGAATTATTCAGTGCCACTGTCACAAAGACACCGAAGTTCTGTTTAAGATTAGAGCTTGGTGTGGTTGTAACTGGTAACAAAACAAAGCTTATGGTTCATTTATACTCTTTTGTCTGCAATCAGCTTTTAGAAAATAGTAAGTTAAAGGCAGATCCTTTCAGTTTACACTGAAGAATGTCCAAGATATGAGTGAGACATTCCCTTGTATCTGTTTAAGTAGTTTAACTACATTGTACCATATCTGAAATTAAAATGGCTTTTTTGAGAAGTACCTGGGGGGTTTTGTGCTAGATATATTTAAAACTTTTGATAAAGCTGACAGAGAGAACACCTGTCACTCAAGAGTTTTTACCTCAGCGCTAGCCTCTCTGAGGAGGGGGTGTGGCATCAGGGCAAATAACCAGACTACTTGTCTTTGGGACAAAATAAGAAACCCAGAACCAATTTATTGAGAGATTTTTCAGTAGCCCTTCTGCTTGTTTGAGAAACTGGATGAGATTGCCAACGTTAGTAAGCAGTAGAAACATTCTGTCCTGTTAACAATGCCATGAATAACAATTGGATATTTCTTAACTTCTGTTTGCAGGGTTTAGAGATAGTATTTCGAGTAGGTTTAGCAGTACTTCAGATGAACCAAGCAGAATTACTGCAACTTGACATGGAAGGAATGTTACAGGTAAATTAAGATTATAATAATTGTAAGAGATGTCTGAAATGTGTAGTGTGTATGTATTTCTTTGCAGCTATTAATTATATGTAATCTTGTGCTCTGATTGCTTTTAGCACTTTCAAAAGGTCATTCCACATCAGTTTGACAGTGGTCCAGACAAATTAATCCAAGCATCTTACCAAGTCAAATACAATGCAAAAAAGATGAAAAAGTAGGTATAACATTTTGAGAAAATAGATTACACTGTTGCTAAGAGCTACTGTTTGTTTATCTTTAAAACTAGTTGTTCAGTATTTCAGTTTGAATTTTCCATCTTTAAATTTTCTGGTGTCTTATACTATAAGCAGTTAAAACTGAAGTTCTGTATGCAAGAAAATTACTCTAAAGCAGTATTTGCCATCTTTTATTGAATATAATAAAGCTATATCTCCCTTATAAAAATAGCCTAAAAAGCTTTTGAAGAAAACTGCAAGTTACAGGGAATTACAGCACTTATGTAAACACAATCTGAATAGAAAAAGCAGTGTGTGTGGGGTGGAGGGATGGGCAGTGTGTTTGGGTTTTTTTGAGGGTGAAGTAGGG
>NW_010111192.1:24511-26458 GCF_000699245.1 Pterocles gutturalis
AGGAGGTTAAACTTTATGATCTGGCCTAAATTCTTAAGACTTCAGTTTTCAGAAACTGGAAAAATATTCACAGAGCTAAAGAGTGCATGTATGGTCAAGATTAGTGCTGTTTAAAATATAAATTGGTGAAACTTTGTAACACCATTGATAATTGTAAAATACCTTTAATTAGGGTTTTGAAATCCTGAGCATAATATACCTTTTTTTTTTTAAGGTTAGTTGCATGTCTGGTCTTTTCTGTCTTTGGTAAATTGTTTTGATAAGCCAAGCCACACATATTGTGCTTTTCCAGGGTTAAGTCTGTCAATTCTCCAGTCAGTTGTAGCATACTGTACATTCACTGTTCTTGCACTGCAGATTGTGCTAGGGTCTTTCAAGATGAATTTGCCAATCGTTCTGTCAGTGGCCTATGATCAATGCTGTAGAGTGAGCAGTTTATCTAAAACAGAACTAGTAACAAAGCTTTCGGGAAAAACATTTTCTCTGAATGCTGGTATAAGTGTGCGTGGTTTAAAATCCTGCCGTTCCAAGTCTAAACTTCCTTGGTTGCCTTCTGTAGAGGCTTTGCATATATCGGCTTGGTTCTTCTTGTTGACACCTTTTTCAATTGGGATAATTTTGTGGTTTGCTGGAGAGGGGCCAAAATTGTTTTATACGTTTAAGATCTTTGTCTCAAATCTCATTGCCTCTTTCTGTCTTCCAGGCTTTCCAAGCTCTGTTTTCCTTTGGCTGATTCTGTTGAGTTGATTATTGTATAATTACATTGAGTGGTTCTTACAGAGTAGCTCCAAGTCATTGCCACTGTAAATATATACAAGTAAGCACCTGCACTTCAGAGTGCTGGTTCAGTCTCTTCATATCTACAGAAGTCTCTGTGTTTAAATTTAGTTTTAATGTCCAGTCTAAATATTTACAGGAGTGCATTTCAAGTGGCCACTTAAACAGAGGAAGTAGCAATAATCTGTATCTCTGGTCTACTGTTTGTTAGGTGTTACACCAACAACTAAGTTATCTGCAATTTTTCTAATCATAACTATTTCTAATTTTTTAGGTTAGAAAAGGAATACACTACAATAAAGACAAAAGAAATGGAAGAACAAGTTGAAATTAAAGTAAGAGAGCCTCAACAAATCTATCTATGGATCAGTTTAATTCGTAGATGTGGGGTTACGTATTTGATCTGTATATGTAGTAGGACATGTAACTGAGGTCCCCAAATTATTTTATTTCAGCATATGTGTTTGGGGTGTCTGTTCATAAAGGACACTTATAGTGAAATTATTAAGACTTTGATGGACATTTAAATAAAAATCTTTGCAGTCCTGCAGTACTTAGTTTTCATTGTTTTCTGCTGACTAAAGCTTGATTACAGATGGCCTCATTTACCAGAGGTTCTGAATATGGTAGTTTAGATGTAGCTGTCCCACATAGGAGGTTTGTAAGATGTTAAGATAGAGTTTATCAGGATGCACTTAAATGCATTTATCGTTGTGGTTTATAATTGATTTTGACATCTTGGGGTTGTTTTAATGCATTGGACCCAAGATTGAATGTCTTCTGTCTGCAGTCACTTTTTCTTTTGGAGCTTCTGTGTTTGTTACATAACGCAGGGCAGAGTTTTTTCCGCAAGTGCAGGTTTTTTTCCCTCTTACTAAATGACCTACTTCCTATATGTACTTAATCACTGCATCTTTTTGCTTTTGTGACATAAATAGGCTTTTGCTGCTTTTTTTTTTCCTTTTCACGTTTTTTTCAGTGTGGTGTTTGATCTGGATTTGCTTCCTTGTGTCATGTTTTTAGCCAGTTCCATGACAAATGGCACTGAGAGAAATGATGGGCAAGTGTAGTATACAAAGCTTAGTAGAGGGAGTGAGGTACAGCCTTCCTTCTTCCTGTCCACTGCTAGTCATTTTGTCTTTCAGTATCAGTTTAAGGCATTGGTTCTTC
>NW_010111193.1:0-277 GCF_000699245.1 Pterocles gutturalis
AATTACAGAGGGGACAGTATTACAGAGAAAGGAGGTTGGAGGCGTGAGAGGATGAGGGTAAAACACAGAGCCCAGTCCCCAGAGCCCCCCCAACTCCTCCTGGCACCGCCAGAGCCCAGCACCCCCAAGCCTGGAGATGCTGGGAAGCCACGCCAAACTGCGGTATCACCCCCAGCTCCCCGCTGTCACCCCACATCCTGCTGCCTCCCCACACCTGCCATAAACCCACCAGCATGAGGCGGAGGCGGGGGGGGGGGGGGGGGGGAGTGGGAGGGCC
>NW_010111194.1:0-17755 GCF_000699245.1 Pterocles gutturalis
CCCGGTGAGCGCGGACACGGCAGAGCACGTGCAGGAGACCCCGGCTGCTGCCCTCCACTGACCCGACAGACCGGGTGGCTTGGGAGACTCCAGAGTTGTTGTTAAGAGACGAGCGCTGACGTTGCACTCAGCCCTGCGAAATGTACACAAAATAATAACATGACAACACAAATCCCTTACACCGAGGAGCTTGTACAATGGTGAGGTGTGAAGGACTGTTTTCACTAAGAGGAAGACACTGAGAAACCTAAGGGAAGGGATCAACTGAGTTAATGAATCCTGGGACTTTGGTGCCTGGCTGTCTGACAAGTGATGAATGAACAGCCCTTTTCCTCGAAGCACAAACCAGGATGGTCTTAAGCACACAACAAGCTTGAAAATCATGTAGAAGTACTTGTGACATCCGCATTAATACCAGATGAACTAATCAGGATTAATGTTAGCAGGAGTAATGCCAGTGGGTATCACAATGATTAGATACTATAATAATGAGTTTTCCAGGGAGGATGATGACAGGTGATTTATGTACTGTACAGGTATTTCTTCTGTGTATCCAGATGATAAGCAATTCTGTCACTTTGCTGCAAGGTGTTGGGACATTTTCTTATTCCTGAAGTTGCCCAGAATGTGTCTCTTCTAACGAGTTGGCCTGGACAGGAAGGGAGGGAGGGCTGAATAGATGAAAAGGATGCTGGTGTTTCATTCCTTAACTGGTTAGGGAGAGCTGTGGTGAGCCTAGCCCTGAGATGATTTCTGGCTTTACTGGGAAAAATGAGGAGAACTCCGTCTGGGCACGTGATGCAGGGATGGTTTTACAAGCACCAGAGTACTCATAGGCAGTAAAGTGATGAAGGTCTTACTGCTGTTTTATCACAAGCTCTGCCTTTCTGCTACACAGGCATCAGCTGCTGTGTTCTGTTCTGGTATTCAGAAGAAATATATCCAGTGGTAACCTGGATATATAAACCTCCAGTGGCAAAGGCAGTTTCATGCGGTGTATGTGTGTGCAGTGTTTGGCCACAGAAGGCTGGGATCTAACTGTGCTAGGAGTCACTGTCGTGTAGTAGTGATTGCGCAGAAAAAACGAGGAGCCCAAGGCAGTAAGAAAAGGTAGTTGCAATTTTCCATGCATGGCATTTCATCCTTCACCATTTCTTCTGTGTCTTTCCTAAGTACTGACTGTAGTTGTTGCCATCTAGGATGCACAGTCACTTCTGCCACCATCTCTGTAGGCTGGCAAGAGACAAGGAGTTACGGTGTTCTTGTGCAAAGCCTGTTCTGCCAATGTGTTGTCAAATTGTTCAGAAGAAATTTCTTCTTTGGAACTGAAATCAGAGGACAGGGAAGCTACCCAGTAGCTTGTTGAGGATGAAGAAATGATGCAGCATTTGCAGCTCTCATGGTCCAGAAGAGATGCTGTGTTCAGACTGTCACCTGGCAGAGAGGTCGTGTCCTGATGCAGCGCTGCTCGCCCACCCACCTCTCTATCCGGGACCGGATGATGCCTGCGGGAGGGCTGAGCACGAGGGATGGGATGGGGGTGACCCTGCACTGGTTGTGCTTCTTACCACAGTGAATTCAAAGCAATCTACAGGAAGCGTTGGTTTGGAAGAGTTAGTTTGGAAATGTATGTAACCCTAGGCACTCACCCCTGGGGTTAATGTGTTATCGGTGTTACACCAGAGAACATCATTACATGCCTTTAGATACACAAACATATTTTTATGAAAAGTACCCCCCATGGGTACTTCTGTTTTGTTTTAAACAACACGACTCATGAAGGGCAGCTGGTAATCTACATTAAAGCAAGACTATGTTGTGCTGTGTTGCCACTTGAATGCTTAAATACCCCAGAGGTTCTTTGGCAGATTTGCTCAGGTGACCGTGTCATCTTCACGTGCTGCTCGGAGCGTCTCTGGGCCAGGTCCAGAACGGGAGGGAATGCGGTCCAGACTTGACTACTAATTGCCTGCGTCCTGAACTTACTCTCTTTGATGCCTGAATTCATCTATTTTTAAAGCTGCGATGCGCCTGTGCAGGTACCTCACTGATATGAAGATGTGGGGCTGGGCAGCAGCCTCGCGCCTGGGGGGCTTCTGTGCGGGGGCTGTTGCGGCGGCAGCTCGCCGGCTGTGACCATGGGGTTCTCAATGGGCGACGCTCGATGTGGACAGGCTCTGATCCGCATTGCTGTATCGCAGAATGGAATGCCTGATTCAGCTCTTGATCAGCTTGGTCTCTCTTTCGCTATGTCGATTTACCCAGGATCTCTGCTGGGAAATCACAGGGGGTGCCCTGGCACGTGATGAAGACATCTGGGAACTCCTTGTGTCGTCCTGCTGAAGGTCTCTTGTCACCAGCTAAAGGTCAAGATGCTTCATTCAGCTCATCTGTTTCGGAAGTGAAACAGGAATACACGGACACTGCCCAGGCGTATTCGTGGTGCTGGGCTAGCTCCACCGCAAGCAGCCCCCAGGCAAGAGTGGACATGGTGTGATTTACACCAGCTGTGAATCTGGTTCCCTGCACTCTCTTTTTTTGTGCTCTGCACACTGGTGAAATGAGGAGTTGAGCTTTTGCTAGGGAGTATGTTAGACTTGCTCATTTTGCTCAGTCTTGGATAAAGAGAGAGCAGAACTGCCTAGAAGCTGGAACCGGAGAGTTCAATAATTTTGGCACCAGAACCCCATTAGCTAGAAAGGGAATAAAGTGATCTGTAAAGCAAGCTCCTTGTCGTGTCTGTCTTCTGTGCTGTCAGTTTGTCGGGCAAGGACATTAGACAGTGTTCATACAGGAATAAGTTCCACTTCTCTCTCCCTGGTTTGTGCCCGGGGATGGACTGACAGTACAGCCCAGCTCCACTGGCTGTGACGCTGACAGCCTTTCTAGTTTGGGAGATTAAAGAAGAGGAAAGGAGGGGCGTGTACAGCCATCATCTTAAAAGCAGTTGAGGAGGGGGTGATGGATACCGGGAGCAGCAGGGTGTCCATGGGGGTCTCCAGGAGCCATGCAGAGCTCTGTCTTTGGAGGCCAGCAAAGGAATTTCTGCCTGCCAGGGAAGAGGTTTTCCTCGGTCAGGACCTGCAGAGAATTCTAGTTCCCCTTCTCTGCGTGGATTCACATTTTGACTAAATCCAGTGTCTTTGGGAGCAATTTTTGTGGCCTGTTTGCATAGCTACCGAATTGCCGGCAGCTGCCAAAGTCACCAGGAGCCCAGGGAGCAGAGGTCCTGCAGCCAGGAGAGCAGGTCGGGACCACCTGCACCTCCTGCGAGGCAGAGGCAGGAATGGCCATGGCTCTGATCCTAATAGCTGAGCAAGGCTGGGAGGACGAGGCTGTCCTGCCCAGGAGCAGTGAATGTCTTTGCTGGGTGTAGCTGGCTGGTGGTTCCAAAGAGCCTCTTCTCCTCCACAGCTGCTGATACTCTCCTCTGCCCTCGACTCCTGATCCTTGCATCTGCGCTTGCTGGCCTTCTGCTTTCCTTTTCAGCTAATCACTCTCTGTCTTCTGTCTCTTGATCCTAGCATGTGAAACACTGGCTGTATGTAATAAGATCAGTGACGCTTCTACTCGGACGTGGCATGTCAGACCACCCAGTGGAGTGTGAGCAAGGCAAAGGCAGCCTGTCGTTGACGGCTCTGATGGACGTACAGGAGGGTCTCCCCGCACAGAGGCAGGGGACATGCCCCGTCCAGACAGGCTGGCTCCCTGGCACCGGGCTTGGCTTGCAGGAGCCAGGGGTTTGTTGGTTGCACATCTTTCTTTGTAAGGAGATGCAGGGTAACAACTGTAAGAAGAGTTTCCAGGAGAACAGAAGTGAACTTTGTGGTGAAATTAATGAGAAACCTTGACTCCACTGCAGCATATCAAAGTTAAGGCATCTTTTAAACTTTACAAATGTGACACACCCAAAATTTATGCACAAATAGCAAACTTCTGTGAGGATTTTCACTTTTTCCCCATGCCTGTGTCCCCGTGCATCTGTGCAGGACAGGCAGTCCTGGTTAAATGTCTGTGTGTGAAAGCGACTGGACAAGAGAGATGCTGTTCTGACTCCAGCGGTTTTGCAGCCCTCATGAAAAACACTAATGACAGCGCCCCAATTAACAATCTCTCCAGCCCCAGGTTTCATGACAGGGCAGTGGAGAGCTCTGGGGAACTTCAGCTGTTCTGCTTATCCAGGTCTGGAAGCCGTGGTTTGAATGAACACCAGGCTCCTGACTGCCAGTGACACACCGCACAGATAAAGCTACTCCGAGCCCTAGGTGCAGGAGCTGCCTGAAACACGCTGTGTGGCTGAGTTCAGGGACAAGCATCAAGAGCAGATTGTCAGGATGTGGTATCTGCAGACCCCAGGGGTCCATTTCCTAGAGCTGTTCTCCGTGCACAGAGACCAGAGCACACATTGCATCACCTCCTGCTCTCTGAACCCTTGCATTCATCACGGTCAGAGCCTCTCTGAAGGTTATAGGATGTCATCTTACACTGTGTCAGAGATTTACCAACAGGAAATTTCCAGCCTTGCTGTAGACTGGTTGCCTCCCTCTTGTGCTAGCTGTAGGCTTACAAAGAGGTGTTCATATTTTAAATATGGTGCAATGACATCAATAGTAATAATTATTGCATGCATCAAAGCTTTGGAGATTAGCCACAGATCATGCATCTAAATGGCAAATGGTTATAATAGCTCCATACGTGAAACATCAAAGTCTGAGGAAACGTTGCTCTGTTATAAAAAATACATCAGAATGATCATTCCACTCCAAGCAAAGTGCAGAACTGTAGACGTGCATGGAACAAATGCAACACATTTCATACTCATTTGGGTGTTTCAAGTATGGGAAAAATTGATTCCACAGCTCCAATTATCAATCCACATCAAGTGAAGTCCGTATTGAAATTATGAGATTTCACACAATATTAGGCTTAAGTTGACTCCTCCTTGTGAAAATGTATTTATAATTAGGACCTAGAAAAGCAAGAAGCAGTATTTGGAGTTTTAATTTTTTATATGCTCCCTGGCAGAGACAGAAGTGGCTGAGATTGCATAAAAATCTTAAAACCATGATGTTTCAAGTATCCTTTTGCTGAATTGAAATGGCTTTCTCATAGATTAAATGAACTTCACTGTTGTTTTCTTTGTTAGGAGAAAAGTATTCCAAACCAAGAAAAGCACAGGCTCTCTACTGAGCCTGGGGACAGCTGCTGGAATAAGAAATGCAAAACAGTCACTAGACCAACAGAACCTCTGAACTCAGCAACTGAAATTCCCAATTACGGGCGCGCCGCTGTTTCTCTTCCCTCATCACAGCTGTTTAGCTTGATCACTGCCCCGGCCGCGGTGGGATGAGCAGCGTGAGGATGCGGTGCCGTGCCGGCTCTGACAGCCAAATCAAAGGCGCAGCCAAGTCTGTGCCTCAGCTACGAGTCTGGAGGAAATCAGAGATCCTCATTAAAGTTTCAGAAATACCTAACTGGTATGAGGACGGCATTCAAAAAATGTATTTGGGGAAAACAAATATTGTTTTAACTCTATTAATAATTGATGCGTTGCCAGCAGAGATCCTCATAGCATTAAGGGAATTGAAAATTAAAGGCACAAAGACACTACTTTAAGAAAACATCTTGATAAATAATTAATATGGCATAGGCCTACTGGAATCTGAGTAGTGTAGGTTTTAACTTGTCTTGTCAAACCTCTGCTTTCTAATACCACAGTTTCTTCCAGAATGAGAGCGTAGTCATTTTCATTTTATATCAACAAGAGCTCTAGCTGTTTATACTGCTCTGTTGTTTAGTGGCTTCTCTGTCAGCTTCTTGTGCCGAGCCCCTAGGATCCTCAGTAGCACATGCCCAAAGATCGTGGCTTTGTTAAATCAAGAGGGAAGAAACACTGATGATTATTTAGAAAACAGAAGAGAACGTTTGTTTCAGGGCAACTGCTGTGTGCTAAGGCCAAACTGGATCAGAAGAAGAAATGCATGGTTAGCGATAGGGTGTACAAATAGCTGAGAGAGGAGTCTTGGATGTGTGACACTCAGAACAGCTGCTGCTGTAGTTTGTGTGTCTCCAGAGAGATGCATTTTCCATGGTGAGGCCAAGATCGGGGACCATACTGAATAATTCAGTGGCTGGCACTTCCCCTGTGCGTTCTGTCTGATGGGGATCTTAAGGACAAGGAACAGTGCAGCCCAGCCTTCCACAGAGTGCAAGCCCACTGGTATGGCTAAAGAAAGGCTGGACATGGAATGCACTAAAGGACGTAAATGGGGAATTTCTGCATTTCCCTCCAAAGCAGCTCTCTGCCACTGCTGTGAGCAGAGCCCGTCGGAAGCAGCGTTCAAAGACAGGGCTGAAGAGTTTGGCTGATGCACAGTTCCTGACATGGAGAGACTTCGTAGTTTCAAAACAGAATACTGAGCACCGTGTTAACTAATAGAGCTTCTGCCGTCTCTGAAAACCTGTGTGTTGCTGAAGGGCAGACGAGTTCTTTAAAGTTCCGATTTATTCCAGTCCACTCCTATCTGTTAGGCTGTTATAATGAAGCAGCCAGTAAGTCAGCATAATTGCTGGCAGGCATTCGAGTTTAAGAAACTGCACAAGAGCATCCACAGAACTATATTTATCATTTTATTCCTTTAAATAAAGCAAAGTGAATGCTGCTTCTTCTTTTCAAATGTCTCGGTGCTTTACATGCAAAAGGTTTGTTGAGACTGATGGAATTAATAAACACCTTTTATTTGCTACAGCAAAGTTAATAATTAAGCAGAAGAGAGAATATCCATGAATGCTGTTATAAATGTAATTCTTACCCTAGTTCCAAGCAAAAAGCCAATGTAAATTAGTGATTGAGAACATGAGGGTGATCCACTAGAACTGTAAAGGGGAGCACATTTTTTCCATTCTGGACAAAATAAACACAGTGGTCAGACACTGGTGAGTGCAGAATTATCCAGATTGCAGCTGAGTGTGTTCTGTCCCAGGCAGATGCCTGTGTTCGTGGCGAGAGCTCGCCGTTCTGCTGGCTGCCATGACCTCCGGCAGCAAAGTCCATCCCTTGTTCAGGCTGGAACGTAAAGCGCGTGGGCTGGCACCCACGGGGAAGGTCGGGCCTGACGTGGCAGAGAAAGGGTTGTGGAAAATCGCCTCCTGCCCGTGCTCCAGAGAATTGGGTTCCCTTGAAGAAGAACCCTTTGGCGTTGCCGTTCCTCTCCCCAGGATGGCTCCCTGGCCCCACTGGGACACGGGCAGCGCGATGGTTCGCACGCCGCAGCAGGGAGGCCGCGGGGCAGAGCCACGTGTGCAGCTGCGGCGGTCGGGACAGGGTGCGTGCCGTGCGGGAGGGCTGTGGTGTGGGCACCTTGGGAGCTCTGCTGGCTGCATGGCTGGAGCCGCTGCCCTGCGGGGAGAGGGTGGCTGCGAGACTCTGCCTTGTGCAGCCATTCCTCCCCATCCCGCAGCTGCAGTTGCTCCTCGGTCCGTCAGTGTGTCCTTGCCCACAGCTGTCTGTACGTCTGCTCCACACCTGCCTTGCCTTGCGCCCGCCGCGCTTCTCTCCTCCAGCTCTCCCTGCGCCCAGCTCCCAGCACTGCTTCTGCTGCCCTTGCCCCTCGCCCAGCTCCCAGCGCTGCTTCTGCCGCCCCTGCCCCTCGCCCAGCTCCCAGCGCTGCTTCTGCTGCATCTCCCCTCTCGCTGCTCTGCTGTCCCGGTGCAGAGGCCGCCTGTCCACCCTGCTGCTGCCTGGCAGGATGAGCCTCCACGCCTGCCAGACAGCCCTGCTGTCATTTCACGATGCTGACTCTGGGAAGCCCCGTCCCCATCAGGCAACGCCGAGAGTCTGATTCAACAAAGCAGGGAACAAGGCAGTCAGAGTTTTCTCGATGTGAAGCATATTCTAGGAGTGATTAGCTGCCTAAACTCCCTCTGTAATTATCTGTGCTGAGTGGCTTCTGCACATCATTGCCGATTTTTCTGAGTGTTTTTACTTAAGTTGATAATGGAAAATGAGTAAAGCCTTAGTTCCACTCTGATTTTGACACTTGTGCCAGAAAATATCTGAAGATGAACATTTTTGTGTTCACAGCAGTTAGATTAATATTTAATTTGCTGGCATCCAGCAAACTGATTAGTTTTCCTCTGATATGGCTCAACTTTGTAATTACAGGAACTTGCTCCTCCTGGTTACGCCTGGGGTAGGAGGCTCAGAGACCATCCTGACATCCCTGTGACCACGGTCGCACCAGGCTGACACCCTGCGAGGTTACCATCAGTTGAAATCTCTGCTCCTGGAAAGCCATGCAGACCTTGCGAAAAGGTACTGCCTTTGCATTTAAATGGAAGGGAACGAGAGTGGAAACACGATGCAGCCGTGTCAAGTCTGAAGGAACGTGTGGTATTGTCCAGCTGCTGCAAGCCAAGCCTTCCTTGGTGACACAGCCCCTGCGGTGCACTGCGGTGTGTCCTGCACTGGGGATGGGCAGAGCTAACCCAGACACGGGGGATCCCCCATGGCAGTGATCTGCTGCTGAGCCTGGGAAATGCTGCGGGCACGTGCTGCCTTGAACAGCCTCCAGCACCAGCGTGGAGGCACTCGGAGAGGCTCAGTGTGGCATGGGGGCTGGCTGGCTCGGGGCCCCTCCGTTGCCACAGCCATTAGCGGATGCTCGTGGAGAGCCTGTAGCAGACAGGGCGTGGATGATTATTTGCCTGCGGTCCTCAGAGATGCTGCTCACAGTCCTGGAGTAGTGGTTGTGTCCGAGCATCATCGCACTGAGCTAGCAAGTGGGGCTGTGCTCCAGGAGTGTCTCTGAAGTCTCTTGAAACCCATGAACACATCTGGGCTCCACAGTGTTCTGGGCAAGAGCCACATTTGATTCTGGGGTCATACTGACCTTCCTCTGTCAGCCTGATATTGAATAATTTCACTGGCACCTCACAATTCCGGTGTTGTGAGAAGAGGGGCTGGTGCACATTCGGCGTGCTCTGGTGACCCCCCCTGCTAGGGACAGTCCTGCCCTCCTGCACTTGTAGGCGAGTCGTCTGCTGGGGTTTTGCTGGACCCTGGAGGCAGGTGGGGGGCTCTGCCTGCTCTGAGGGAGACAGAGGCAACGGGCAAACTTGCATCCTTTGTGTCCCAGGACCACGCTCCCAATGCTTCCTTCACAAACGGGACTGCCACCTGCGACTCAGTCGTCCACAGGATTAAGCCTTCCCTATTTGCTCAGAGAGCAACTATGGCTCAGAATCAAATTCAGCCTTTAGAATTAACCCATCTGCAATGTCCGTGAAGTCTGGATTCCCCTGACCAGCCATGCAAAGTAACATCTCGTCTTGGTGCCGTATTCATCTTGCATTGTCACTTTTACTCAACTCTAAGCACTCAGTAATAGCCAGACTGCCAGGGTGTTAGTTATTCATTAGTTTTCACTCACTTGCAGAATATATCGTTGTCATAATATGGCACATTGCACTAGAACAAACTCCTCATGCAGACAGGGATTAGGGCCATTTTCCCAGTGCTGCTGACTGTTAATTTGTGCATTGTTTGAAGGGAAGATGTCTTGTTAGAACTCCATTTTGGACATTACTCTGACAGAGCATCGTGGGCAGTTGTCGCATCTTCTCTGATAGCTGGGGGACAGATGGGTGCTGGTGACAGGGACGCAGAGCCAGCTGCTATGGCAGTATGTGCCCAGTGCCGCATACACAGCTCTCGCTTGTGCACCCAAAGCTAATCAGGTGAACCTCATCAAAATCCATTTGTTCAGCAGCTGACTGGACAATAGCTGCTGGCTGCTCAGCCCCCGTGCCTCATCGCTGTCCCCCAGAGCTGTCTGCCAAAGCGTGATCAATGAGGAGGTCAGTGACTTTGTTCAGCGGCAGCACGATCCCAGCCGGGTGAGAAAAGCACCGGGCCAGTGCCACAGGGACCCAGCACGGGGAGCAGGCGGTCCAGGGGCAGCTGGTCTGCTTGGGGGAGGGATGGGAGCTAAGAGGGGTAAGTCTGGTAAAACTGGGAAGGAAAAGCTGATGTTCTTGTATGGAAAAGGTAAAGGTAGCCACAAGTCTGCAGGCTGGGGTGATGGGCTCTTCCCAGATTCTTCTTACAAACTGGAGAAAGCTATTGGTGTGCCCCTGTGCCCTCAGTACTAATGTTTGTTAAATCCACAGGCTTCGAAAGCCCCAGAATTGAGCTACTGGATATGTAGAGAGAAAAACAAATAAAGCTGGTGGTGATATGTCCATTCATCTGGAATTACCTTTGTGTCCTCAGGCCAGGCAAGCCTCCTGGGGTCTCACCTGTGTCCCAGTCGTAAAGTACAATGGGGCAGGAGAAGGAGGGTTTGAGAAAGGGGAGCCAGAAATCCTGCTTGCCTGTGGAGGTCTCCCAGTGCTTCCTTCCCAAGCTTTCCAGTTCACTCAGTGCTCTCCATTCCATCACTTAGCTGGAACTTCAGCTGTCCCTCTCTGTCCTGGTGCCAGGCTCATGCACACCGCCTCGGTCACGGTGGCAGGGACCCCGCTGCCCTGGCTCTGGGGTGCAGCATCGCCAGGGCGCCGTGCCCGCGGCTGTGTGGGGTGACCGCGGCACTCACCCTTGTGCTCTCCTCCTTTGCAGAACCTGACCTTCCTTCTCTGAAAAATGGTTACAGAAGGAAAGCCCAGGCTGAGACCAAGTTATCGGTGACAAGAACAATATGAATATCAACTCTGAACTGGGGATAAATTATAAGACAGAGGGTAATTAAAACAGCAATACCTAGGGATATTTCTAAATGAAAAAAATAATCTTCACACTGAATGGCAAAATGATGCATCTCAGTGTATTAATTCTCTCCAAATTAGGAGTGCCTAAAGAGCTGCTGACATCACCTGCTAGCTTCAGGGAGTCTGGTGGGGTGAGCAGAGCACCAGGACGTTGGTCTCCCTGCTCAGGGTGGTTTGTGTTGTGGGACCGTGGGTGGGGGGGGGCTGCATTGCTGCTTTGCTGCATTTCTGCGCCGGGCTGCCCTGCAGGTCCCTGCATCGGGCCGACAGCACGTGGCTGAGCTCTCTGCGGGCAGAATTTTCCCAGCAAAGTGCCTGCTCTTGGCTGCCATTTTGTCATACTGTTCCTTCGTGTTTTGAAGTAGTGGAAGAAACTGGAGCAGATCAGGATCAAAGTCTTTGTGGCATCCAGCACCTTTCGTGGGGAACTTGGAGTGAAATCACAGAAATCTTCCAGGAGATTGGTTCATTTTTAATGATATAGGATTATAGTTTGTTTAATTCAACCTGAGTGACATAAGATCTTTAATTTGGACTTATTAACATCAGAGAAGTTAGTCAGTTGGAAGCAGACCTAGGGCAGGGCATTTTGTCATTGTTTTAAATTTCCTCTATCTGACACAATTTAAGGCCCTGAAAAGAATAGAGCCATTGTATAGGAGAGCGCATCGGAGAGTAGGTCACACAGTGTATTAAAGAATGAAAATTGATTCATTATTTCCTCTGTTGAATAAGCAGCTGTACTTTGGTCCCTGTGATCCATGAAATAAGCTGTCAGGGAAATAGGAAATGTGCCACATTTGAACTTCGCTCATTGATTCCATTCTGATCTGAGGTGCAGTATGAAAATGCATGATGGTGGGTGCAGATCTGCAGCAGGGACAGCAGCTGGGCTGGCTTGCTGGTGTCTGGGCTGTTTGTTATTAAATTGATCAATGCTTTACAATGCTGGGACTCATTTACCGAGGTCCTCTGGTCAGAGCCGCCTAACAGGAGGAGTTTCACAAAAGCAACATTTGTTAGTTTTAAATAAAATGAAAGGCTGCAGAGGAGTGGTTCTAACAAGATCTGTTGGCCCGTTTATCTGGAGAAACAATCTTCAGGCCATTCAGAGATTCTGACAGTAATCAATGTAAGAAGGGGAAGCAGAGACTTCTAGAAGATGGGATTATTAGCTGGAGCACGTTAGGCCAATTAATGCCTGCAACTCTAATAGACTGCTTAGCTGCAAAATTAAATGGAGGACGTTCCCATTATTGCATAAAAACCATACCCAGTTTCATTTTTTATAGCAGAACACCCCTTCCTTTACACATCTTTTCCCAAGTGAAAAATTAACCTTGTTGTGCTGTCCTTAAGTAGCGTACAGAGGACTGCCTGCAACTATTCTTTGCTATTTCATCCACACTGAGGTGTCTTTTGCTTCTTTTGTGAGTTCTTACAAGTTTTATTAAATAAAACATCATTTTTGCTGCCTTTGCTTTATTTGCCTCGGAATTGTGATTCATAAAGATGGATTTTTGTAATTAAGGTAGAAATGAGAAATAACCCCCTATATATAATTTAAAATGTTGAAATTATAGACACTATCTAACTTCTGCTTTAAATCACAGGAACAAACTGTTCCCCATTAGCAGCCCTAATTAAATCCATTTTTCTATGAGTCTTTGGCAAATTCCATTTTAGTAAAGCTCTATTAAGCTCTCTTTTATTTCCTCTTGCTTTGCAGAACTCTCTGAGATGAAGAGTAGGTCGAATATGGTATGTGATGGCTCTGCAGACTCCAAAGATACAGCGTGAACAAACACATCGCTCTGGAAAGCTGACATAAGAACGCTGCTGAGGGTTTAGGAGCATCTCAACAACCAGACAGGTAGGAGCGGCACCGTTCTGGCCTGGGGAGTTTATCTGTGATACAAGAATTGCAAAACATCATCAGCAGAGAGGCTGTGGAAGGTGGAGGAGGCTTGGAGCAGGGGAAGAGAGGGAGCGTGCTGCTGTGCTGCTCCCCCTGCACAGCGCCTTCAGGTGTCGCAGGGCTGAGCTCCGTCCACCCCCCTGCGCCCCGCGGGGCTGTCCTGGGCCTTTGGTGAGGAACCGGCAGCTGCAGAGGAGAGGAGAAAACTTCCTGAGGATAGCCAGCTCTGCTTGTCTTCAGCACGTGCAGTCCCGTGGTGGTGTGTTCCTGCCAGGGGCTGAGCTGCCGGCAGCGCCTGTCCCAGTCTCCTGTCGACCCTCTCTAGCGGGCCAGGCTCCTGCTGAGCTCCGACAGGCTTCTGCGCGTGGGTCCCCGCTGGCCCTGGCTGCTGCCCTGTGCACAGACAGCTGTGTGAGGGGGACGCTCACTGGTGACCGAGGAAGCAGGGCACAGGCCAGGGAACCCACCTGGCACAGCCCCATGTGCAGATTAACTCCCTCCGGATGCCCCGCAGCCGTCCCAGAGGGGCAGGCTGGCTCCATCATTCATTTACTGTAACGATCGGCTTCAGCCTTCGATTTCCTCTGTGGAGCATATTGGAAAGAGAGAGGCCGAGCTGCGGACATTAATAACGGTGAATGATAACGGTACGGGTTCCACAAGCTTTAACAATCAAATGAATCAGCAATCAGGAGAGTTTCATCAGTACACACTGCTGGGGTGAGATGACAAGGGAGCCAGTGCCAGTGGCCTGTGTGTCCCTTAAAGGCGCCTGCGCTGTGCCATCTGCCCCCGGACCGGGCTGGGCCCCATGTCCTCCTCCATCTGCTCTGGAGGGGCCGGGGCCAGAAGGAGCCGAGGAGCAGACGGCCTGGGCCGTGTTGCTGTGTTGGTGTCTGTCTGGGGTTACGTGGGGAGGTTTTGGCACCGGGGGGCTGTGAGGGTGGCTCCTGTGAGAAGATGTTAAGTCTGTTTTGCCTGTGACAGTAATTGCTGAGTGATCTCCTTGTCCTTATCTCCATCCATGAGCCCTTCATCCTATGTTCTCTCCCTGTTCCTGTTGAGGAGGGGAGTGATGGAGCTGCTGGGTGGGCACTTGGTGGCCAGCGAAGGTCAGCCCCCAACAGTGTCACCCAGCCCAGCGTCACGCTGCAGGAAGGTGTGTGCCCTTCAGTGCCAGGGAGCTGGGCGCTGCTTTGTCCCCCCTGAAAACACGAGCAGGAGCAGGTAAACAGAAGCTGCTGGTATGATGTTCTGGCATTTTACTTACAGAAATGGAGTAGCTTCTTCTGGACTCGGGGTAAAATGTTCTCCTTCCAAAGCCACCAGAATAAAAACAGGGAAAGACCTCTTGGGTTAGTGTGTGTTCCCTGCAGGACAGAGCGAGGGGCAGGGTCGGGCTGTCTAGCGCTTGTTCTGCTGCTTTCTCTTTGGTGAGCTGAACCTGGGCTGGTTTGTAACCTTTGATACAGAGCAAATTCCTGCACCAAGAGGAGCAACCCTGGTCATTAGGCTTTTACTATAGCAACAACAAAAGGAAACACAGGCTTTGTTCAGTCTGGTTTGAAATCCGGTATGGAGCAATTGTAACTCAGCTAAGGAGCATTTGAGGACCAACTACCAACCTGTTCATTCATTTCAGGAAAAGAGAATGACATCTTCTGTAAGCACGATTAAAGGAGCTGTTAATGTCTCTTTCAGGTTTTCCTCTTACCTTAAAAGGAAGAGCTGTGGTTTTCTCTCTTTGGAATTTGCAGCAAATGTGTCATCTGCCTTTTTTTGTCTGGACTGTTTGAAGTCAATTTTGTGAACTTCCATGTTTTAAATGACACAAACCATTTGTACTAGAAGCCCTGCCCGAGGCACCTGCCGCTAACAGAACAATTGGTGAGTTCAGGGGTAAAACAGAGCTCTCTACCGTTATGAGGGGTAAAACCGAGAGCTGTTGTGCTGAGGATCTGTGCAGAGTCGGGCTGCCTGCCAGGAGAAGGTGCCTCCCTTACAAAGGCGTGGGGTTTCACCTCAAAGACAGGAATTGTGAACCTCATTCCAGTGTGTCATCTCACCCTTTCCTGCTGCTTTTATGCATTCAAGTGACTCTGCTCCAATCTCTGAACCTCTTTCACCCTGCCATGCCTCATTTGTAGGAGTTCTCATCAGGCTCCACATCACAGGTGATGATACAGCACACTGCAGACGCATGCGGTAAGCAGGCTGCAGCGAGCGGCCAGGGCAAGCGTGTTACACTGCTGGGCTAGCAGACCTGGGTACCCCTGAGTGAGCACAGAGAATATTTCACAGCCCTAGTAACAGACCTGAGCCCTTTGCATACCTGTGCCTGTGACGAATTGTGTGCACGCCTGGCCCCTGCATGGCAGCGATGGAAGTGGTGCTGCCTCAAATGAGTGTTCACAGTGATGGAAGAGTGCAGATTGGCACTGGGAGCTTGGTGCCTTCTTTTCCTGCTCCAAAAGGAGTGTCCC
The DNA here is from genome assembly GCF_000699245.1 of Pterocles gutturalis. Lineage (NCBI taxonomy): Eukaryota > Metazoa > Chordata > Aves > Pterocliformes > Pteroclidae > Pterocles > Pterocles gutturalis. The sequence goes on from NW_010111194.1 coordinate 15,169, forward strand.
TGTGCTTGTCCTTCATCATACATGGGTGTCCTTATTTCTTGAGGACCACTGAGACTGCTTTGAATTGCTCCTTTAAGTCAAGTGCATCTGACAGTCGATACCCAAACTTCTCCTTCAAGGTGAAAGTGCTTCACTTTCCATGATGAAGTGCTGGCCGCGGCCAGGGGAGTGCCACGCTGGCATGTGCTCCCAGCACTGCAAAGGCACCGTGTCCACAGCACTGGCAGCTTGGGGCTCTGTTGCTTTAACTCCACTGTTGCTCTGACCTCACAAACTGCACAGCAAGGTGCACTTATCCAGCACAGATCAGAAACCCCGTGAGCGCTCCTTGGGTGTGCATTGCAGCAGCAGAAGCTCCGGGCTCTGGATGGAGCTGATCCGCGAAATGCTGCAGAGTCACAGCTGTTAGGGCTTCTCGGTCCACTTCCAAGACGAGTCAGGCGGTGACGTGTGGTGTCCAGGCTGGGTGCCAAGATGGTGCTTTACACTCTACCTGAAGCTCTGCTGCAGTGTTGATGGACAGGATATCCCTTCTCAGGGCCTCCCTCATCTACGGCCGCATACAACTGCTTCATCCTGTTTCAGATGCAGGTAAAGTGATCCCACACCAACAGTAATGCTCTGAAGGCCGTCAGACTTGCACAAAATGTTATATAAATTAAATAATATTTTAATAAGATGCTGTTAACGATTCTGAACTCAACCAGAAAGTCTGTTCTGTCTCTTCTGAAGGTCAGAGCTGCATTTGCCTCTTCTCGTGCTGTGACTAGCTACGATCCGGATTACCATTGTTTTTCCAGCAGAAGACCCCCGTGTGCCATGCTGGGCATTTCTGAGGGCTCAGTAGATGTGTCATAGCCATGCTGCTCCGGCACAGCACTGTCAGTGTTCCCAGCACGTCTGTGCGCTTCACTGCCCGATTGCGTTGCAGGGCTGTTACATCTTGCTCTAGCAGCCTGTTGGATTTCACTCTCCACCGACAGTCTGTTTCTAATGCTCTCCAGATTGGTGTAAGGAGATCTGCACCCTTCTTCCAGGCTGTATTTGGAGTTCTTGGTCGTGGCAGATGTGGACCCTGAGTGTTGGTAATGCAGCGGGAGATCACTGCGGGAGACAGAGCTGTGCTGGCTCACCAGGGTATGGAGTGGTGAAGCAGCCCAGGAATGTGTGGTATCAGTTAGAAGTGACCAATGCAGATGTGAATTATTCAATCTGTTAGCATGGGGCTGCCATAATGAAGTGTCAAATTCTTCACAAAATTAGAAAGACCTAAGATTAAAAGCAGAGCAGATTCTAAAATGACGGGAACTGAGAGGAACGAGAGAACACGGTATTGATCATCCACACCAGTCCTGGCTGCTTCTATTTGGAATATGAAAAACAGATTAATGGATTAACGATTCAGTGTCAAAAAGGGCCCAGAGAGAGCAAGTCTATTTAAGGCATGTGACTGTGACTGTAAAAACCTCGTCACCGTCAGGAGCTGGTAAGAAGACGGCAATGGGAGCGGGGCCAAGTGGCGGTGGTTACAAAACCCCAGCAGTGCCACGGGGTGATAAAACCGTCTCCTAGATTCTGCTTGTTTTAGGGTGATAATGCTTTGTTTTGTGTATGCACACACATTTCTCTGGTTGCTGTGCAATATTCTGCATAAAGCTCCTTGAAATGTTTTCAGTGAGGTCAAGTAACTTGCAGAAGCTTGAGTTACTGAAGCAGGATTCTCGTCTACATGCAGGTGGTCGTTTGTTGTACCTCCTCTTTTCACACGGGTCAGGCTGGTGTAAGGTTCTCCTGGCGTTTTGCACGCGCTTTCTGGTTGTGTGCGAGCTAATGGTGCTGCTGCTCACACCTTCCTGTGCATGTATTGCAACACCTTCCCACACGTACCATTAAAAGGCAAAACTTAATTTTGCAGAAATTAATTGTGTTAGCAAAATGGTTTTTAAAACACTCCGGAGAATGTTCTGTCAGCTTGACAGATGAAGGTAATGCTACAAAATGAATTTTGTGGACAAAATAATTTCAGGGTGTTGATAAAATGCATTTTGTCTTCAGAGTGAAAAATACCAGACTGACAAATACTATTGTCCTTAGAAGTGTTTTTTCAGCTGTCAGTCAATTATTCCCTTTTTAAGCCAGCCAATGATAGTTCTTCGTTTCTGGAAAAGCTTTCGTAAAAGATAGCATAAAGCTCCGAAGGACAAAATAATTAAACTTTGATTTGTAGCTTTCAAATTGAAAACAGCTTTGTTACTTTGATGAACAAGGATTGGTCGTCTGCAAAGTGGAAACAGGTGGAAGCGTTTGATGGAGATTTGACACGCGTTGTGGAGAACAGGGGTGGATTCGGAGCTGGGTTTCTTGAAACAGCTGTTTGTTTGAAAACTTATCGCCAGAGGATTTGAATACATTGCAAGCTTTTAAAATGGGTTTCCTGCAGATTTCGCAAGCCATTTGCATGCACTCAGAAGTCTCATTTCTTCTTCCCATTGTGTCACACTTGTTGAGTGGGAGAGAAGGGACGTGCAGCCGGGTGCTGCCCGCGAGCGTGGGCGGGGGGCGGCGGGCGGCCACAAAAGGGAGCCCA
>NW_010111195.1:0-17800 GCF_000699245.1 Pterocles gutturalis
AAAGAGTGGTGGAAAGAAATAATAATAGAGGGAAAAAGAAACACTGTGTAGTCTTTCCTCAAACATTTGTTGCCTTCCCTTCTTTCTTCTTCCCTTTTTATTACTCCTCTTCTGTATTTAGGTTATCCTCCACATAGTCAACAGTCTAATCCACTATTTTAGTAACTCCTATCTTTAAAGTATGGAATTTTCCTTCTACTTACACCCACCAACAGCAACAAGAGGAAAAAAGATATTTCTTTTGCCTCAAAAAAGGACAGCATTACTGTGAAAAAAAAAAAATGACCATGTAAAAGTAAAATCCTCTCATTGAACAAAACTGCTGCTATTTCTGTGAAGGAGCACTTGATTTTTTTTTTTTTTTTTTGTCGGGGGAGCAGCATATTGCTTCAGTTGGTATTTGCAGGGGAGAGCTACTGTGGATGAAGGAGTGAGCTCAGACTTCTGCCCTTTCTTGTGACTCATTACCAGGGCCACACACCCAGATTTATGGGAGGATGTTTGCTGCCTACCCAACGAAGAATGTTCATTCAGTGAAGGGTATGCCATCACATGGAGAAGCTGAGGGCATAGCATGACCCAGAGAAGATGCTGGAGTGGGCATGGCTCCTGCTGGCAGGCGGCAAGGAAGGACCAAGGGGAGGGGGGACTGAGCAGCCTTGGAGTCACATCATATGACATGAGGAGGCTTGATCTCACCAGGCGTGTGATCCCTTTCCTCTAAGGGGAGAGCAGGCCATTAACTTCAACACCAGTCTTCAAGCCCTACTCTGATTTGATCTGCGTTTACCGCTTGTGATGATGGACGGATGCAAAAATCTCAACTTCCCTTGAAGATTATGTTAAAACTGAGAGGTCTGGCATCCAGTCACACTGCATTTTAACTGGTAAACTGAAGCTCTTTATACAGAAACCATTAAAGCCATAAACACAAAGCTCCGTGGTGCTGTTTTTACAGTCACCTTTCAGAGGGAGCAACAATCTAAAGTTAAAGCTTTTTGTAAGGGGGCATTTTATGACTCCTGGACTTCAGTCTGTTTAGTTTATCCCCAGAAAAGTAAAAAGTGACCTGAACATGGTCTGTAAGTACAACTGACAGCAGAGGGCTTTTTAAACTATTGGAAAAGGGTAGAGCAAGATCCAACATCTGGCAACTATGCTAACTACATTCAGGAGCAAAGGCATGCATTCCTAACAGTCCAGATCTCCAACCAAATCACTTGCTCAAGGGTACACTGGATTTCTTCTCAGGTGAAGCCTTGAAATTGAACCTGTGTACCCTACTAACAGTTAGAGGCTCAACAAAGAAACCGGTTGATAAAAATCTATGGCTTTTGTCAGGCAAAATGATCAGAAATAGTCCTTTTTGGCACTAAAACTATATGCCTAGCATTCAATTCCAGTGGCATAAAGAGAGGAGTATTTAATTTGGAAATTCTTCAATGAGGTGTCTCACTTTTTCTCTCTTTCTCTCAAAACATGCCTGTTCAGGAAGAAACGTGATATGGCTACAGTGTTCGTACAAAGGTTTATCATTCACTAGGTGCAAATTCATATTATTCTGTTCTCCAGAACAGTTAGATCTTGAGGCTCCACACTTTTACTGGAATATTCAAGTCAGAGAAAAAAAAATTAGAAAGACTAATTAGACAAGATTTGTGAAAACATCTGACGTTTGGTAAATAATAGCTTAAGTCGACAGTGAAGTGTTCATTTTACCTGTCCTCTCACAAGTAGACTCACTGACTTTTGAGGTCATGTGCAAATACCTGTGGTCCAAACCTCAGACTCTAATAAACAAGTTCCACAATTTGTGTGGAAATGTCATTCCTGAGATATTTCAAAGTCTTGGGAGCACTACGAAAAATCCTGGAATTAAAACAGTTTTCATAGCCTGCCGTTAGAAATAACCACATTTTCTTAATATCAGAGATGCAGTACTGAATATGGCTTAATTTTTCTCCAAGTTGCTATGACTGCTTGTACCTCCATAACCAACAACACATTACCTTTGTCAATATTTTAGGTTTGTCTACTGGATTCTTTATACAATAGCCTCCTGTGTTTTAAAAGAGTCCAACACTATCTGTATCTCACATACAACTTAAAATGGGTGTTGAGGTAAATGGTCCATGCTAGAATTAATAATATATAAACATATCTATGCTGAATTATATAGATTACAGCAACCAACTGATATTCCTACATCATTACGACAGATCAATTCAGAAAACGTGAAATAAAGTTTTAGTCAAGATAACAAGAAGCTTCTGTAAATGTGACCAGACGTTATCTTCCAGCAGAGATCTGTGGGTTGACAACCTGAAAAGCACGGCATGTAAACATAATCTGCCTGGTCCTGCTCTTCTCCATCAGCGTTTTGCCATTTTAGGATCTGACCTCCTTTGGAACAGATGAAAACTGCACTGATGCTCCTACGGACAGAAGGACATGGGTCGCATGCCCACAGGCTGTAATCCTCTACATGGCAAGGAATTACACAGCAACCATTTTCACTTTTGCAAGCTGCTCTTCCTGCAGATGTACCTGGTCCTGGGAAGGACAGACATCTATATGCACAAAAAGGCTTCCATCGGCTTTTTTTCCAAAGAGCGCTCATTCAGCAAGCAGCCTGGATACCCAAATATGATGTTTCAGGCAGCCCAAGCCCACAGTTTATTCCACTTTGGACTGCAAATTATGAAAACCGCAGTCAGCATTCCTAGCAGCAGCTCAGCACTAAGCCTCACATTCACCGTCCTGCAGCATGGAGTGCTAATTATTCATACAGCATAATAGCTTTCATATGAAGTAATACATTGACTCTCCTCCAAAATTTAGCTTGGAATTTAAAAGACTATGAACAGTGCCAAGAAAACTACTCCAGGGCAAAACAACCCTGAATCTTCAAGTTTAGACAAGAGCCTTACTATAAACAAACAAAAGTGTGATATTGTTTAAATTGTCTTTGAAATTGTCAGTGGGAGATCCATTTTTTTTTCATGAAATCCTCCAAATAGGAGGGGAACTTTTACCTTCATATTACAAAGTTAGCTTACAAATATTACCCACGGAGCATTTGATAAAACATGTTGTGATATATACTTCCTGTTGCACAGGTATTGAAACAATCAATGCAAGTTCTTTTCTGTAATTACCACTTAAGGACATCCTTGAGACCAGAGAAACTCGGCCAGAGGGAACTCAGAATTCTGTTCTAGCTTTCACTGGATTGCCTTTGAACAGACCATTCCTTTGGCCACCAAAACCAAGCTCTCACTTTATAAGGACAAATAATTTCAACACAGAGTGTATTCTTGCCTCATGCTCTGTGTCTTCACAGCAGAGATTTAAGGAATAGCTTGTTCATATCAAAAGCTCATTCAAACTTTCCACGCACAAGACTGTCATGCAGGAAACTCCTGATGCTCACAGTTGAGATTCTCAACTCAACTGATTTTGGAACTGAGTGCACCCTCAGCGATTTTGCTAATTACACCAAGCTGTGTGGAGTGGTCAACATGCTGGAGGGAAGGGATGCCATCCAGAGGGACCTTGACAGGCTTGACAGGTGGGCCAGTGCACACCGCATAAAGTTCAACAAGGCCAAGTGCAAGGTCCTGCACAGGGGTTGAGGCAATCCCAAACACAAATACAGGCTGGGCAGAGAATGGCTTGAGAGCAGCCCTGAGGAGAAGGATTTGGGGGTGTTGGTTGATGAGAAGCTCAACATGACCTGGCAATGTGTGTTTGCAGCCCAGAAAGACAAACTGTATAGGGCTGCATCAAAAGAAGCGTGTCCAGCAGGACGAGGGAGGTGATTCTCCCCCTCGACTCTGCTCTTGTGAGACCCCACCTGGAGTACTGCATCCAGCTCTGGAGTCCTCAGCACAGGAAAGACATGGACCTGTTGGAACAAGTCCAGAGGAGGGCCACAAAAACGATCAGAGGGCTGGAGCACCTCCCATACTAGGACAGGCTGAGAGAATTGCGACTCTTCAGCCTCAAGAAGACAAGACTCCAGGGAAATCTTACAGCAGCCTTCCAGAACTCAAAGGGGGCCTACAGGAGAGATGGGGAAGCACGGTATCAGTGAGTGTAGTGATAGGATGAGGGGTAATAGTTTTAAGCTGAAAGAAGGCAGATTTAGATTAGATTTTAGGAAGAAATTCTTTACTGTGAGGGTGGTGAGACACTGGGACAGGTTGCCCAGGGAAGTTGTGGATGCCCCATCCCTGGAGGTGTTCAAGGCCAGGCTGGATGAGGCTTTGAGCAACCTGGTCTAGTGGGAGGTGTCCCTGCCCATGGCAGGGGGTTGGAACTCAATGACCTTTAAGGTCCTTTCCAACCCAAACCATCCTATGATTCTATGATAGTGCCATTTTCTCTAAATGTATGTGTCAGGTGAGTTCGTAACTGGTTTCCAGGTCAGACCTTCCTGTCATCTTTAATTTTGCACTCACAAAGTTGTGAGAAGTTCAGAGATACTTGCACGGTCACAATGATTTTCAATAACTGGTCAGTTCCTTTGAAAATACAATTTCCTGTCATACTCCTGTGTGTCACTGACTCAGACTGCCTCAGCTATGGACATCTGCAAATAACAAGAAAGTGAAATGACTCTGCAGTCCAGAAAAGATCACTTCCTTGTCTCATAAGTATTCTCCAAGGTGCCACCATCTCCAGCTTCAGATGGTTTTCTGAAGAAGTTGCAATAATTTGTAAGTTCTAAGATGCCAAACTTGACAATTATGATTCATAGTTTGGCGATGATACTTGGTTGCTTTAAGATAACACATGCTTTAACTATTTTACCTTGTCCTGAGATTACTCAGACATTTCTCCAGTATGAACAGTAACTTCAATAAGATTTTTTTAGCCTCATCTCTTACAAGAAGCAAAGATAATATTCTCAAGCCTCACTGGTTTCAAGTTAAGGTCAAGACATGCAAATCACAATATAACTGCCTCAATCCTGCAAAGATTTATATATTTCACTGGATGCATGGAGGCTGCCCCACTGACGTCAACCGTACTGCTCATACATCAAGGACGTGTGCATGCTTTTTAGGGTAGAGAGGCACAAGTAATTTTATTTCTAAAAATGTTCAATGCATGTAACTCTTGATAACTCCAATATCTCTGTTTCTTAGTGTCTCTAGACATCGGGCTACTAGTATAGGTGCCAGTCTGAAAGTTTGAAAGCCTTGACCCAAAAGGTCAAGTTTAAATTAAAGCTGTGATTTTGCATGAAAGCTACACGCCAATATACTGCCACACTGGTCTGGAAAGGTAGCATACTGCACTGTGGAAGCTAATATGCCCCCTCACTCTACCTCTCTTTGTTTAGTATAAATTAGAAATTAGTGATGGGGAATTATCTCCCACCTCATCATAATCTCACTTGTGAGCTGCCTCCCGCTGTGAGTCAACTCAGAGTTGGGTAACAACTGACTGATGACTTTTCCAAATAAGAAAAGTAGGCATTTTCTAAATTATTCCCCTCAGTCAGATGCATGATATCATTGGAGATGTAGTAGTTTAACATGAAGCATTTAATAGTATACATCTACATTTACCACTGATGTGATGTAGTCAAAGAGACAATTATTTTCTTTCCTTGTCTCCCTTGGTTAAAACCACTGGGAAAGGGAGTCATTTCTGCTTAAATACCTCATAATTCACCTTGAATGTGAATATGATTACGCACCTCTGTGTGTGTGTGTACGCAGGTGCACACACACATCTGGATATAAACCACGTAACCATCAGTACAAGGATGTTTTGATTGAGGCCCTCAGAAGACATAAAATGTGAGTACTTTATTGGACACTGTGAAACTGCAGCCTGGCAGAAAAGGTGTGGAGAGTTTTTTTGTTTCTAAAAAATTAATAGTAGTAGTAATAATTGCCAAAAAGTCTCTCCCAAAAATGGGACAAAGCTTTCCAAAGAAGGAGCAGTTTACATACAGAAGCACACAGGTCAGCTGGTGCTGGTTCCTATAAGGCACGTTACCAGGGAAGAGACAAGGCCTGATTCCAGCCACAGGATACAGAAGAATGTCAGAAGATGACCAAAACCCATCAGATTGCCCTGGCATTCAGAGTACATGGCTAAGTCTGATGTTAGATACTATACCAGGAAAAACATGTCATTATTGTAGCTCAGAAAAATATAAAATGAAAAATAGTAAACTACGATCTTCAACATTACATTATTCTTTTGAAAGAATATTAAAAAGTTATTTGGTTCCCTTGTTTTCTTTAACTGTGAGTTTTTCTAAGGGAAAAAAAAAATCTTTCTGCCCATGCTTACTCAAAAAGAACCTAAGTAAAAACTTCTCATGTCAGGGGAGCAGGACCTACATGAAATCCTGAACTTGTCTGGCTTTCCTAGATACGCTGTTTGAAGTGAACACCAGTTTATCAGTTTTATTGAATGTTTTAAAAAGTATAATGAAGCAGTCATATATCATCTCAACTTATTTGTAAAGTAGCTTATGGGAAAGTCTTTTAGATCAAACATATCATTCCCAGATATCCACGTCCAAGATTCCTCTACTTCTCAGTGACTGCAAGTGCAATTTTTTGCTTTATGGGTGTCCAATTCTTTTCAATTTTCTGTAACTATTCATGTGTATAGGTCACTCCAGAGCATACATGAACTTTTTTTACCTATTCACCTTTTTCTGATCCTTAGAAATACTTTCAGGACCATGATGCATTCCCAGACAAAGAGCTGAAAACCATGCCACTAGAGGAAAGAGTCATAGCTTAGGAAAACTTCAATAAAAAAGCAATAAAGCCAGAGAGATATTTTCATAAATGAAAGTGGAGATTTTCCATATTCAAGTTTTGTGGTTTAAGAAAATTGCCTCCTTTATTATTATTTACATTAGATTAGCACCTACATTCCAACTGACATTGGCAGAGTCAAAGAGACAATGAATTTTTCTCCTTATTTAATACAGGAGTAAATACAGCCAACTGTCCCAAGTATTCCACCAGCTGTAAACTGGACTTATCTCACCCTTATCCATTCTCACCACCAGTATCCAATTTATTAAGAAAATCCTCCCTCGGGAGAGAAACACAGATAAATGCAAAGTGACTTTTCACGGACAAGAAAAGAAACAGCATCTCTGGACTCCTCACCTAGCTTTGGAAGCTAGTAGAGATCTTGTAGATATCTTTTGGCTTCTCCCGATGATGGTGGAAATGGGAAGAGAAAAAATAAGTTACATTTCAGCCCTCTGGCCTTGCTTGATGAAACTCATCAGGAAAATATCTAAACCTACAACTATGTACTTTTAAAGACCCGCTTTCTTGTCATGGAGCATTTGAGGAGGGAAAAGCAGTTTGTAACAGAGTGTTGCCATGTTGTATTTACACTGTTAAAGAAACACTGTCTTGTAGCTTTCTCCTTCCTTCCTTCCTTCCTTCCTTCCTTCCTTCCTTCCTTCCTTCCTCCCCTTTCTCACTTCCTTGTTTTTTATAGTCCTTTTTGCAAGATCACAACTGGTGGCTGTGGAAAAGTACCACAAGATCACTAGCAAATTATTAGGACATCCTACATGTAACCAGTTCTTCCCCTTCCCCTCATCCTAAAGAATTTGTATACAAACAAAACCAGAAGAGCACTCAAAACACATTAACCAAAAGTGTCTCCACATCATTATTTTCCAAGCTTTCCCATAGAGAGGCATTTTCACATGTTGCCTTTAAAACACAGCAATGCTTGTAAGAGGGGCTTTTTTAATAGCAAAGGACACCTATAACAAAGGTTGTGTTTAGCTAAAAATTAGACTGAGAAGGGAAGGAACAAAATAACTTCTCCCATAAGACTGCCCCAGTCCTGGCCTTGCCATGTCATTTTTGTGGTGACATGAGTCCACTGCTGCACCCAGTAAGGCAGGTGCTCCACTGAGGAAGTTCAAATCCTCTGCATTAGAAGGGGGTTGTGGGGAACAATAGGTTTGATAGAAATTACCAATACATTTAATGCTGACTGCTGCATTAGAGTTTTGACCTGTTTTACTGGGGAGATTCAACAGACATATTTTCTTGTGAAAAAAAGACCAAAATAGGACCTTCCATCATGATTTCACATTTATTAATAGTATTAATCTTGGATGTTTATGTTTTGCAAACCAAATGCAATTTTTAAATGAGAATTGAAAATTTTAAAAATGGAACAAAGACCCCTTTTTTTTCTTAACAATTCTGTTTTGTAAGAAAGTGTGGAGTGAAAAATTTGGAATTTCTGAATTTTCTGTGGAATTGCAATTCCAAGCTTGGACAAGTATACCTGCTTCATGTGGGAAGGACAGACTGATGCTATCAGGGTTCCCCGGTAAACTGACTTAACTTTGAACTGATGACATAGTAATGAAGGTTTAAATTCCTGAGCCATTCAACTGTCTATTAACAGCTCTTTAAACTTACTATATGCACACTGATACTGATCTGCTTATTACTGCAGAAATTCTAAACATAAACATTATTATGAAATCTTGTTTTAGACACCAAGAAGGGTGAGAGATTGAAACAGTAGATGGATTTTTTTTTTGTCTTGTATTCCATGTGTGAGATTGGAGTTAGACATAACAGTGCTGTAACCTGCTCTGGGAGAAAAATAAGCCCTTATAGGACAAAATGACCAGCAATTATTCAAACAATTTAGACTGAAAGGGCTTAAGAAAATGTAGCTGAGAAAGAGGGAGAGAGATACATCACAGCTGAGGAAAATAAAGCACAGAGTAGTGTGGTAAGGACACAGATGTATGCTTTTGTCAGGAAATAGTTTCTTTCTTAGAAGGTTAATTAACAGGATAATGTTTTTATAATACATGTTGGCACTATATGCCAGAAAAGGGCTGACAAAATGGAAAACCCCTTCATACTATGGGAAAGAAGACAAACCCCTCTGACTCTGAGCAATTTTGTCCCATTAGGTGTTCCTATAGGGCTCTTTTTCCTACTTCTGAAGCAAAGAACAATTAAGCTGTCTATGTGGAATACATGCCCACTTTCCCTGGTTTGTTTAGATCACTAAATGTGACTGCCTTCCCTCTTTCAGTTTTTGTTTCTGGACTGATTGTGTTCTGCAGCCTGATTTCCACTCGAGTCCACTCAGGAATAGGATGCTGAAACATGATTGTTTCCACTATTGGAGGCTGCCATTTTTTAGTGTCACACACTCTCTTAATGAGCTTCACCCCGAGTGCACGACTCAGCTGGCAGTGAAAAACAGGAAGCATTTTGGCACACATTTTCCCTTTGTGGGGTGAGAGAGGAAGCAGACGTAAGCCCTGGCTCAACAGTGACACAATTAAAATGGAAACAGAGAGCTGCCTTCCCCTTGGTGCGGTGTGAGATCAAACATGGGTCACCCCGTAGGCTGCCTCACTGCCGAGACCACTGGGTTGGATTGGAGATGTGCAAGAAGCATCCACGTTAAAACTCACATGTACACGATCTCCAGGGGCCAGAGCCAGCAAAGTTAAGGGAACTGTGTCTGCTGATTTCCACAAAGTTCAGGATTGAGCCCTATCTCATCCCTTCTAGTAAGCAAGGACCCTTCCAACTAAGAGGGCAGAAAAAATTGTCAGGTGAAGATGGCTGTTATATTTAGTGCTACAAGAGTCTTTCAATGCCTATAGCAAACAAATAGTGGCATTCCTATTTACACCAAGCCACCTGTACTGTGTAATTTACAAGTGCAGATATTCTGGACTTGAAAAAGCAAGGTATCTTTTGGTGGTAATTCATGTAAGTGGGCCCATTTCAGCTGTGGCAAACATAGGATTTAACTCTCCCAGCTGTCCAGGTACCTTCCAAGTCCTCTCCATAGCTGTGTCTGAAAGACACAATTGTTAATTTGTCATGCCCCTCTGACAAGCAGTCAGGCTAAGCTGTACCTAGTGACGCCTTGGTACACAAAACTGAACATATCCATGAGCAGAAAAGGGGCTGACTACCTTCTTGACCAAATTAATGATTTGGGAAAATATCCAGGAAAATTCTGTTTAAGTGGACCACTGGACTCAACAAGTTCCTTTCCAAGGTTGTATTCCACTAGACACCACCATAAAGAAGAAGAGATACGTCCCATTGGGTTGCATATTGCTTTCTGTGACCCTCCTTGTCTACGCATGATCACATACAGCCTGTTGGAAAACCACGTCCCTTTCTCCACATGGGAATGCTCTTATATTATTACCTTATTACCAAGGTCTCTCCAGCACTGCCTGAATACATGGATGAAACAACAACCTTCCTCTGTGACATACTCTATTAATTGATCATAAAATATCACTGTCCTCTGTCACATATGTCGTACCTTTTGCTCTGCTTGCCTCTCCAAAGAAGGAAAAGTTGATGTTAAGTGTTGGGAACTGCTGTGCACCAGGAATGGAAGCTTTTGCTTGTGACTGCTTTTGCCCGTGCTGTTCCCGGTTGCTTGCTGCAAGCAGCCTAAGAATGGCTGCCTTTCTTTCTTAGCCTATGACAGGCTAACACTTTCCCCTCTGTATCAGCTAAGTGCCTAGACGGCTGTCGAGAATTTTTGGAGGTTAGATTTCTTTCTTCATTTGGGATATTTTCTGATAGTAGCAAGGACGGTGGAGAGGACACAACACACTAACCTTTCTTTCTTTGGTAAATAACATCAAAAGCAACTTGGAGTTGTGAGAACAAAATATGATCCTATCCTACACCTTGATTTTTTTTTTTTTTTAATGCAAAGTGAGCAAAGGTGCATGAGAGAGCATTTTAGCATGACAGCATTAATCTATGTTTCATTATGTCTGTCAGAATAGGATTCATAAGGATAAAACCTGTGCTGAGCAGGAGCATCCTCCTGAGACTGCAAATATGACGTTTCTGAAAGACAGCAAAGTTAAATTTTTGTCATTTTCCTTAAAAGCCAAATCCTACAGTCTTTACCAGTGACCAAACAAAATTTCTGAGCTAGTGCTACAGGGACACTTTAGAAAGATAGCAAAATGTGAACTGACAGTGGTGTTAGGTGCAGTCAGGGTGCCATCTCTTTCTAACAAAGGGATGTCCTTTTCATCATAACATCATGAACAGTATCTATCTAAGGCCATGTCATTCCAACAGCAAATTATTCCCACTCAGTGAGCAGAAATTGCGTAACGAAATATGATGGAGTTTCCTGAGACACAGAGGAAGAAGTAATTAAAAAAACCCCACTGGGTAATGCTCATCAGTTTCTGCACATTGCTCAGATGAACTGCTAAATCTTACAGAAAACTCTTCACTTCTCTCACCACAGTGGTCAGCCTTCATCTGTCCTGCTTACAAGGACTGAACACCCATCAAGAACTGTTTAGTGTTTTCTCAGTGCAGATAAAAGAAGAAAGCATTTTTACAGTGAAAACCTTTGCCATCTGTAGATTTCCAAGGAATTTACAAAGAGTCAATATCTCCATCCTGCAGATGGGAAAGCAGAAGACATGATTAACTGATCAACTGTGGCCACCCAGCAGCAAAGCCTGGAGAAGAGCCCTAATGTCCACACTCCTAGCAGAGGGCTCCATTCACAAACACAGATGCAGAAAGAGCATTTCAGTTCTGATTTCTATATCATAACAACTATCTCCTTAAAAAGAAAAGTATTGACTGATGCAAAATAAGACAGGCGGATGAATGGTGGAAAGATGACATTTGATCACCTTAAATGGAAAATACAGTAGACAGTCTGCTCATATGTCATTCACAGGTATGAGTCTATACAAGCCCATTTTGCAAGAGTTTGTAGATCTTTTTTGTGATTGTGTTTTAGCTTCCAACCTTACTGGCTTCAGCCCACAGACTTGTCACCTCTGGAAACCCCAGCTTATGCTAAATGTAGGCCCTTTGAGGTCTGTGAAAACACACGGAATACAAAAAGACAGAAAAGAACTGGGAAGGGGGAGGAAACAGAAGACAAAGAATGAAAAGTAAAAAAAGAAAAAGAAATCTGAGAGAAAAAAAACAGGAGAATGAACAAGATTAAGAGAAGAGTCACAAGAAGAAAAATAGGAAGAGAGGGAAATTTGGTTTTAATTATGTTTGTTGTAGTTCTTCATGCACAAAATTACAAAGTGAAAACAACACAAACAGCTCTGCTGCAGGCGTCCTAGGAAACAATACATAAAGCAAGAAAACGTTATATAGGAGCTTGTAGTGACTTACTGCATTATTCACTATGTAATAATTGCCTAAAATAAATTAATGAGCCTTTTTTTCAATTAGTTTGGCAGATAACTGGAAAGACATATAGGTTTATTTGCTGTAGATTCTTTACCTAAATAACAGATAAAAGACAACCAAGACCTTTATAAGATGGTTGTAAAAATAAAAAGTTAGATATGATCTGTTCAAGAGAGGCACCCCTGCCCCAGAGCAGGACCCATTATAGTGCAGAGGATATATTAATATAGCAGGAGACAAACCCTGCTCAGAGAACTTGCAGAAAACACCAGAAATAAGAAACAAGCTGTGCCAAAAAGTAAAAAAAGTTCAAACCTTGAACCCCTACAAATTCACAAATCCACCTACAAAGTTGGCCCAGGTTTTAGCTACTCAATATAAGGGACAAGCACAATAAAAATCATCAAGTAATTTAGGTATGGCAAGTTTTGACAGGGTAAAGTAATGCTGCCCCAGAGGACTGCATTCTTCTCCCCGCTGATTAAGGACAAAGAGGACCCAAATACCACAACGTTTCCAAATCTTCCTACTTTCATTCCATATTTAGGGCTTTCCTCCATATTCCTAAGCCCATGTTCATTTTACTTTCTCTCTTGAAAGAAGGAAACTTCATAAAACCCTTTGACCTGAAAGGCTAAATGGAGAGTACCTTCTATCCACAGCAGATTTCTTTATTTCCCCCTAGAGTCTGGATGATGATCACAAAGATTTTTCTTTTAATTTCCTTATTACCTGTTCCTACCTTTGAACTTTTCTAATTTAGAAATCCTTGATTCTTCATCACCTTCATCTCAGATCTCTAGCTGCTGGATCTTCCCTGATAGCAGCTAACAGGGCTGGGATCATTAACCAAACAACCAAGGAGAAAATCTAGATACATATTAATAGGAGGATATTCTTTCTCCTTATAGCACTGACAAAGTATCTTAAAGTTTCCTGTCAAAATGTCCTTGAAATCTGCTGAGTGTTATCCTTGCCAAACACATTGTCACAAAACTTCTGCTTGTTTCTAATAAAAGCCTCTGAACTGGTTGGTACAATTTCTGGCTAAAAAAACCCAAAACAAACAAACAAACAAAACCCCAAAACCCAAACTATCATCAAACTATCAATACCCAGCAACAATGTAAAATTATAACAAAGCCTCTGGGCTCCCAAAGGATTTATGCGTGTATACGTCTATCTGTGTGTGCCCATGTCCTGCACGGCATGACTTGGCACCTGAGCTCTAAGAAGCTGGCACACCTGCAATGCCAGGAGTGCAGAGCATGTCACAGGAGGAGTTTTACAAGTCATCACACCGATAGCAATTAATTGGCGCAGCACGTCGGCAAAGCTCAGACCAGCCCAGGACCATTGAGATTGGCGTACCGTGCATCTTTTATACCGCCAACTGCCTCTGACACTCATTAAACATGCCTGCCCGACTGACCAGTGGAACACGATTGATGCCTGCTACTTTCTAGAACAGTCTGTCTTCTCTTATGTCCTTAACCTGCTACACTAATACTGTATTTCTTTCTTAAAAACGCCTGTCAGAGCAACAGGGTGTCCATGGAAACCTTTCTTGCTTTACACTAACTATGCAGTCTGTTGCTACACTTTCACATCATGTTGCTGGTGCTTATTCACTTGGAATGAAACAGTAAACTTGTCTGGAGATGTCCTGAATTATTCATAGACAACATGTACAAAGATAAGTCAGGGCATGAGATGTACCTCAGTGTTAAAGCCAACATGGTATGTAAGAGTGAATGATGCTTGCGTGGCTTTGTGGGAGAGCTGCATCTCAACCACTGTGAGACTAGGAATTGGGTAGCGATCATTAAGACCAGCATGCCAATTTGTCTTTGACAATGGAAGGCAGGGGAAGTTTTGACACAGCAGCTGTCTTTGCCTCACTCATTGTGAACACAGTGTTAAGGCCTGAAGTCACCTCCGGGTTTGAATTTAGACTTTCAAAGGAGCAGTTTTGTGGGCACATAGAGGCAAGTATATCTGATAGTGCTTAGACACCTAATTACTTCATTATGCCTATCAAGGAAGTAGTTAGATGACTAAATATCATTGACGATGGCTCTGGAGCTGCAGCCGGAAAACTATACATGCAAGTTGGATAAATCAGGCAATTCCAGATTTGTTATCCAGCATCAGCTTTGAGCTCATTTTTCACACAATGAAGGTATATTCACTATACAAATATTTGTGCCTTACAAACAATTTCTGCCTTCCTCTGAAGTCAAGTACTGAAATAGCCAGAAGCTAGTATTTGTGAAAACAATAGGTCCAGTTCTGGTTGCTTTGAAAACAGTAGGTCCAGTTCTGGTTGCACATCACTCCAATATGCTTTGTGTGAATTTGACTTCTAGTCTGATTCTGCAAGATCAGAAATGGGCCCATTTATAAAGCCATCATCTAATCGGGTAGTTGTGC
The DNA here is from genome assembly GCF_000699245.1 of Pterocles gutturalis. Taxonomy (NCBI): domain Eukaryota; kingdom Metazoa; phylum Chordata; class Aves; order Pterocliformes; family Pteroclidae; genus Pterocles; species Pterocles gutturalis. The sequence goes on from NW_010111195.1 coordinate 14,652, forward strand.
TTGTATAAAAATCCATGTACATCTATTACTCTGAGAAAAATTAAGTGAATTTTCCCTTGGATATCTCCATCTGGGAGTATGTGGACTGGACGGCACAGAAAGCTAACACCAGCATTCACAAGCCTCCAAGACCTTGTCCACCAGTGTCTCATCAGCACTTACAATGACAAGCACTCCATGTCTGAACAGTGGAAAGACATTATACTTCCAAAATGGAAGATGAAGTGATTCCATATTGAAAACACTTCCATAAACATTGGATGAAAGAGTCAGTTAAGCACTCATGTTCTCCCTTGTCCAAAATGGGAAACTTTTTTTGAGATCACAACATCTTTGAAAGAAGCAAACTTTGTTCTGACTCAGATATAGCCATTAGCAAAATTAGGGAAGCACCCTAATTTGAAGATGTTAGTCATGAAAGCAAGGTCCCACGTGCCACAGCAGAAGCTAATGGATTTAAAAATAAGAGACCTACCTTCCTAAACCACTCTTGGTTGACTAATTTGACCACTGAGAAGAGACATCTGTTTATAAATTACATTTTCTTATTTAAATTAACTCAAACTTCCCTCTGTGCTATCTTTATTTTAAAATCAGATTTATACCAGTTAGCAATTTTTCCCTGAAGCAGCTTACAGATCTATGCCATCACAGTTGGTGTCTGACTTTAAGCTGTCAGTAATGTAGTACTGCAAGATGTTTTTAACTTCAATTATATATATATTTCAATGGCTTTAGAATTGTGTATAGAGCCTTGTTTTTAAGAGAACACTTGTTCTGTTTCTGGAGACTGTGTACACGTGCACAGTTTGTTAGGAATCCAAGAATTTTATGATTCTGATACTCCTACAGAACATGACTAAATATTCAGCAATGCTTCAAATTAAGTTAGTGCCCCACCCCAGTGCATCAGCTCTTCAAACAGCCTACATTCCTTCACATGGGAGTGGAAGGAAATCACAAAAAAAAAGTAAATAAAGGAGTGAGATGGAAAGCATTTTGCTGTGTTATTATCCTGATTCTCAACTTGCACTCCATGAGAAACAAGAGGGAAGAGAAGTGCTTGAAATGTCCCTTGGTCATGGCAGGAAAAAACTGCTTACGGATCAATACTACTATCTGTGCTCACCTTGACCAGTATCTTACTCTGGTAGGCTACTGAATCCAGAGAGACATCTCAATGCCTTATATTTTAAAAGCATAACAGATACAAACGAGACGCCTCTTACAGCACCACTTCTGCCAAGCTCTCACTGTGGGCTGTAGCAGAGGGGAGGAAGAGTTTTCAGGGAATCTGCTTTCCTATTTTGCAGAAGAGTGCTCTCTCATCAGGTGGTTTTCCCCAGACTACTCCATAAGGTAGCACTAAGCTTAAGTTCCTGATTCCCAAAGTAATTTTCACATGCAATCTACCTATTTGGGATGGAGGGTTGCGGGGGAGGTTATTTGTACACATATGCATATTTGAGACTACAGTCATCCACCTGAACCTACTGTTTCACATTTATTAGGCAAATATCATGACACCAGACCTTCCTTCCAAGGTATCCAGAGGGAATAACTCAGAAATTTTGCAAGACTTTACCTTCCTTCCCACTGTAATCATTTCACTACCATAAACCAGTTTGCTAGCAAACAAACCAGTGAATTTTGCTGCATGCTGAGCAAAGCCTTGGTGCAGGGTCCATATTTTGCCATTTAGCTCAAGACAAAACTCACATGTTTATCAGTCATACTTTGGAGCATTACTGCTCTTGAGCAGAGATTTTTGCCTTTGGAGGAGGCGGTCTGTGTTCCAAACACCCTCTGAATCACATTCTGCTTTTTAGATTTTGGTACGCAATGATGACACGGCAAATTACGCCCTTGAAATACAAAAGGATAATATTTTTCTAGAAGCAGTTCATAAGGTTGTGACCAGCTGGTCCAAAATGGTTAGCAGTGGTACATTCTCAAAGGGCTGCTGGTACTGAAGCTCCTCAGTCTCTAATTCCTAGGTTTTAGACTTGAAAAGAAGGGAACATATTGCATGAAAGCATTCCACTCTGGATCATACTGTAGTGGGAGTTTCAGAAGAGTGTTAAGTCTTCTCGACTGTAAGAAGCTCATCTTACATCTTGTGTCTTGTTCTCATGATGAGACAACATCTTTGATGACATCTATTTACGCTGATGATATGGGGAGATAGGGCCACCCCTAAATTCTCTGCACCTCCAAAAAAGAGACCAATGTGGGCAAGGGGAACTCCATCGCACAGCATATGCTGCTACTTACTTACTTTGACTTGACATTGATGGATGCATTCAAGTATTTACAAGCTGCCTGATGAGATGACTCAGAGAAAGTTTGAAAGAAACAGCACGGCTGACACCCCTGCTTGAAGGGGGAGGAAGTGGGAGGGAAAGATTGCCTTGAGATCAGAGTTTGTGGTTTTTTAAAATGCTGCTGCTTCACAAGCCCACTCTTTGTGCTGGAGTAATTATGTGGGTGTACTAGGAGAAAAAGCTAAGCAGCTTGAGAAAGGTCTGGCTGTGGGGAAACCCAAATTTAAAAAGCTTGAAGAAGTAGAGCAGCTCAGTAGTCCTGGAGAAGGACAAGCAAGCCATCTTTTCAAGAGCCTAGAGCAGTTGCTGGGACAGTCCTGGGACAGTCCGGGGTGCAGGTCAGTCATCCATGGGCAGCCAGCTCACCTTTCCATCATCCTGCCTGTACCACTCCTCCCTCCTGGGGACGTCCCCCATCCTGTGGTATTGCATGAGACGTAAATCTGCACGTTTCTCCTTTAACTCAAAGACTGCTGTAGTTGAGAGGTTCTGTGAACATTCAAGGGTGTGAACAGACATAGGGTCTGGAGGGTCAAAAAGCCACCCAGATCTCTTCCTCTCTCCCCTGCAATGTGTGCGACTGGGCCCCAGATATGTGCCCTGGTACTCACCAGCACCAAGCCCTCTGGTTTGGAGGCAGGCTAGACCCATGGCAAGGCACAGAGTACCTGTCCTGGAGATCATGTCTGTCATCACTGACTTTTTAATGAGCAGAAAGCAGAAAGAAATGTGCATCCTGTTCTATGAATTACCATTTTTGAGCTTTTGGGCAGGAAATACCTGCATCAATCTGGAAAGGCACTCCCATAAGCCATCATTTTTAAC
>NW_010111195.1:17813-21834 GCF_000699245.1 Pterocles gutturalis
CTGCATTTTCCTGATAGCTCATGCAGGTCACAGAGCAACAGTGTAGAAAAAAAGCCAAAGAACTTGGCTGTCTCCACAGATCCATATGGGAGTGATGCAGGTCCACCTGTCCTTATACCACCTGTCCATGTCACAGCACAGGGAAGTGAGGTGCCCTTGTGAAGCCAGGGGTGCAAGGGAAGAGTGTGGTCAACACTTGGGCTTCATCCCCATCCTCAAGACAGCAGTCCTCATGCTGTAACCAGCATGGTAAGAACAAATTTTCCCAGGTAAATGGTTGGCACAAGTTCCCCAGCATGGAGGAAGAGGAGGAAAAAGACCATTTCACCTACAGAGTGTATGCTACCCCTTACTGAGTCCTAACGGGAATTTTGAAACCTACTTCTGTACAGTGATAAACCAAGGATGTGAGCTATTTCTTGTATGCGGTGCTGTTTTAATTCACAAAATAAGCTTCCTTCAGAGTCCATTTTGGGCAGCTCAAAAAACAACTTGGGAATGCCTAGAGTATCCTCTGTCTGCAGCTTGCACTGACGTATGCAGGTGAGCCAGCTGTGGGGGCCTGGGTAGCGGTGCTGCTGTGGAAATGGGAGCTTGGCCTGGAGTAACCACCCTGGGACCTACCCAGGTGCCGTAGCAGAGGCATACACTAACTTGCAAAAGGAATGTGATGTACAAGAACTATTCTCCACTCAAGGAAATATCACATGCTACTGTTTATGTTCTTTCATATCCTCTAGGGGATTGAATACTTCTGGATGCTTCCTGTTCCTAAAAAAAAAAAAAAAAGGGGGGGGGGGGAAGAGATTGAGAAACTACTGGAAAATCCTAAGATGGCTGTCTTGTTCTGAAGAAATGAGAGTATTTATCTATCTCAAAAGTTTTTTGTAAAAATCTCTAATTGCATTACAAGATATTTTATTTCCTTGGAATTTCATTTTTCTGTCAGACTTCACCGAAAGGGATATTTTTCTTGTCAAATCTTGTTTAACTACAAAAAAAAAGGCACATTTTCCTCAAACACTATGGTGGTGAAATTTCATCTGGAATGAAAGACATTACAGAAATGTAGGTGTATTGTTGTTGTTGAAAATAATATTATGTAACAGAAATTTTATGGACTTGTAGGTCTTTTTTGGACGTGAGATGTAGTTATTACTCACTTCCCAGTGCTCACAGAACTAGCTGCCCATGCTAACACCAATGGGAGAGCTTTGGTGGACTGCAGAGGGAACTGCTTTGGGCCGCTGGTACTTCAACTTAATTCCCCCTTTCTTTTAGGAATACAAAAGAACAACACTCTGACTGTCAGAGTGCAGTGAGGAAATTAGCTTAATTGCTAAAGCAATAATGCTTAATACAAAGCATGACACATGAATAAAAACCAGGAGAAAGGAGCCTCTAGTTGCAAAAAAGAAGCTATATGAGGTTTTAAAATGTTCCCTTGTGTGTATATATGCAGTGTTTTGTACAGTAACCATAAAAATGACATGGTTGTTTTATACCTTTCAAGCACAAGCAACCTGTTTTGACTTTGTAGCACTTGGTGAGTCATTAGAGAAACTGATCTTACTAAAATCTTTACCGTTTCTCTTGTTCTTACTGAGGTCACTAAAAAAAAAAGCCTTGAGTAAGATACATGTGGCAAAACCAAAATAACGGGCACGTTCACTGTCTCCCGATCCTTGCCATGTGCCAGCCTGGGTAGCAGGCTTGCCCTCTCTTTGCCACCACCAGGCTAGGCACCAGCTCCAGAGTCACTTGTCTGAGGTGGAGCCCCACTGGACACACAGTATGCTTCCTCCCTTCCCACAAGTGCATGGGGAATGGAAGTGAGGGTACCTTTTTGCTCGTAAATAGGCTTCGTCACTGTGTGATGTGGTGTAGCTGGTGGCTGTGAAGGCACCTGGCTGAGTGCAGTCCACCTGGCCACCCACCAGGTCCCAGCCACGGCACACCTCTCCAGTCAGGGCTGCAGATCCAGGCACTGTGCCTGTCACAGGCCCCTGGGCTCACCTCCTGCCTGGGACCTGGCCATTGAGCCCTTCTGCCCTGCAGACCCCTGTTCTGTGCCATCCTGAGCCCAGGCCTCTGCCCCAGCTGGAGCAGAGCTCCCCTTTGCAGCTGAGCTTTGCACGGGGAACAGCACAAATCAAAGTGAGAAGGCAAAGACATCAGAAAGACTTTGCCCAGAGTCCATGATCACACCAGTGCTCTCCTTAATAATCAACCACCAGAAGCAAAAGCACTTTACAGGAAGACAAGCAACAGCTAACCTATAAATAAAGCATTGTATTCCTTCTCAGTGTAATTTTTTTTTCACAAGCAATCAATTAGTATTTCTGCAACAAAGAGGTCATCAACTTGCCAGTGGGAAAGGAGGGATCTGCTGTGAGTGTGAGGGAGTTATGCTGCAGATAACATACTGCAGAAAGAAGTGTTCCCCACATCCACCTCTCCCACAAGATATAGGACATCGAATCCAAAAAATGGGAGAGGTTCCCGCACTATGGGATCATCTTATCTCTGAATCCAAACATCTGTGCATTTTATTTACATATTTTTGAAGGCTGAATAAGCAGCTATGTGTGCAGAGAGGCAGCAAGGTATTCATTTGCTTTATTGTTCATACCTTCAATCTTACTCTGACTGGCTGCACATGGTGTTTTGCCACTATGTACTGGTGGACTCTTTCACGGTGTCTGAAAGCTCGTCAATAAAAATAACTGCAACAAGAAAGGAGCAGCTTTCATACCATGCGGCACTTTCAAGATATCTCTTGATAGCAACTGGTCAGATGTCACCACTATAAAACCACAGTATTCTGGGATAATGAATAACCAGAACAATAAATCCAGTATTGTATTCCTAGCCTTTCACATCAGATATGCAGGACCCAGTGTCACTGCTTTTCCCTTCAGTTAAACCAGGGTTGGACTGTCTGCTTAAGATGAATGTTCTTCTGACTCCTACTCCTTTCTAAAACTAACCCACTTCATCTGCTGCCTGAATAAAAAGCTTCACATCAAGTCACGACATCCTCCTGCACTGTTTTATTCACAACGTTTGACAGAAAAATATGTATTATGAAACCAACTTCTAATGCTTGATGGAAATAGGTCCAAATCTGCCTGGGCAGCTGTCCTTCTGTGAAACTGAATGCAGCATTAAGGGCTCCAGTGTATTTTCACCTTACTTGATGTGTTGCCAGGCTTAGGTACCCACTGGTCAGACCAAAGACCATCATGCTGGGTGGACCAAAGTTCCATCAAAGCCAGTACTTCACCTCTGTCAGTGGGCAATAATACATCCATAGAGGGACAAGAATACAAGTAAACTGTGGTGATTCCTCCCACAGTATGTTCCCACCTTGCCTCAATCTGCTGCTTGCAAAGTTCTCAAGATAGATGTTGTCCTCACAGTTTTAATAGATCTGTTTATAGTGCTTTTCTTCTAGGATTTTTGGTCATTTTACAAAGCAATTCAGGCTTTCCACTCCATAGCATCCTAAGTAATGCGTGAAAAGATCATACAATGCATAAAACAGTTTCTTAATTTTCTTCAGATCTTCTGTCTGATAACACTGGAACAGGCTGCCTGGAGAGGCTGTAGGATATGCATCCTCAGAGGTATTGAAAACCAGGCAAGACAAAGCCCTGATCTAAGCTGTCCCTACTTAGAGAGAGGGTTAGACCAGATTACCTCTAGGGGTCTCTTTCAACCTACATCATCCTGGTTTATAACTTCTCAGGGTGTCCACCACCTTTTTCTGCAAGAAATAGTGAAACACTTCTTTCTTTTCACCTTCTTATCCATTGACTATGTCATTCATGATCCCATGAGGCACCACAAACCAACAGCCCTTCTCTGCCCTTGCCAGTTCTCTCTTTTCCAGACTCTAGGGGGATTTAGCCTCTCCCCGTAGGAGTGGGTGAGGTGCTCCATACCTTCGCTCATCCTTGCTTCCCTTCTCTGAACCTTCATTAATTCTACTTATCACAGAATCATAGAATCATAGAAT
>NW_010111196.1:0-1318 GCF_000699245.1 Pterocles gutturalis
TCGGCCGTGCTGGGCTCTCTGGGGGGCTGGGTGCCTGTTTGGGGGGCTTGGCAGGGGGATGTGGAGTGGGGTCCTGTGGGTACCGGCTCCCCCGCAAAAAGGGCTGTGGATCAGCGTCAGCATCGTGTCCCCAGGGACACCCAGGTCGCCAACCCTCGCAGCTGTGGGATCCAAGGGCAGCGGGAAGGTGACACTGGGAGATGTCCCCAGGGCCACAAGGTCCAGCACCTCCCCATCAGCGAGGTCTGAGCCCCAGCTGGTCCATCTCACAGCCCTGTCCCGGGTGGACACAGTGGAGCATCCCTAGTCCTGGCCCAAACCCTGCCAACGTGGAGCAGCTCTGCCCAGAGCCCCGTGAAACCCCAGCCGGGCTCGGCCACGCAAGGGGCGAAGGCACGCGCTGGGCTCGGAGGGTGGTTTTTATTCCTCCCCCGGGAGCTGGGTTTCATTCCAGCATCACCTGGTGGGTTGGGAGCTGGGGGTTAGACACGGCGGTGATGGGATCTGCGGAGCCAGGCTTTCTAAAGCCCGGCTGACGTGAGGTTACTCAGGGAGTTAAGCAGGGAGGATGTTGTTTGCACATTAAATCCTTCTCTTGAAGATGCCTTCCCTCTTCACCGGGAGCAGAACCAGCTGCAGGGAGGGCGGCTAATAACCCTCATCCTTCACCGTCACGCCGTGCGTGGCCCATGTCTCTGCAACAATTACCGTAATTTGTTTTTTTCAGTCTAGGGCTGATTTCTAAATTCACTTTGAGCAGATGAAAAAAATCGGGTGGGGTCAGAAAGTGACACCCCCCATCCTGCTCTCCATCACCCACCTTCCCGGATGGTTACAAACACCCAGCGGAGCCGGACGCAGGGGTGATGGGAGCCCGGCTCTGGGCACATTTTGGGCTGGTTTCCTTCCCCCCCAGTGAGTCACGGCATTTATTCTGTGTGCGGGCAGTGCCGGGCTGCGCTGACCTCCCGTAACCATCACTATGGGCTGAAAGTGCTGGGAGGGGGTAGAAATGGTTAAAAATGGGGATTTTTGGAGATTTGCCTAAATCCAGCAACTAACTCTGGTTTGGCCCCAGGGTTTTGGGTTTGGCCCCAGGGTTTTGGCCCCGGCTGGGGTTACAGGAGCCCCTGGGGTGATGGAAAGTGGGATTAACCCTATGAATCCTGCCACCCTCCCCCCAGGACAAGCTGGCTCTGGTGTGGGAGGGGGTGCTGTGAAGCCCAGACACCCCGCGAGACCCCTGCTCCCTCCTGCCAGGCTGGGGGGGTGACGTCCCTGTGCTGTCACCGACAGCGGTGTGACGACGAGCACAGCT
>NW_010111196.1:1558-1918 GCF_000699245.1 Pterocles gutturalis
AAAAGGGGGACATCGGGGTCCTGGTGCTTGTCCTGGGGTGCAAGGACCCAGCTGCCCCCTCCCTGCCCAGGGAAAGCCTCGGCGGAGGCGGCTCTGCCAGCCCAGCTCCTTCCCCGGTGCCCATTCCCACTGCAAAGGTCCGATCCCAAGGAGAGTGGGTCTCTGTGCTGCTGGAGCTGGGGGGGCTGGGGGACAGCTCGGCTGTGGTGTGAGCTGGGCGATGTGGGCTCTGGCTCTTTGTTAGAGAAAAGCAGGAGCTGGCGCTGCTGGAGGTGTGACGGCACAAACCTGAGCTCCCAGTGGAACTGGGGAAGGGCTGGGGTGGGTAATTCGCACTCTGAGCATCTCGGGTCCTGGGGA
>NW_010111197.1:0-263 GCF_000699245.1 Pterocles gutturalis
GTCACCTCCTGCCCTGTCCTCCTGCAGTGTCCGGTGTCACCTCCTGCCCTGTCCCCCTGCAGCGCCCCGTGTCACCTCCTGCCCTGTCCTCCTGCAGCGCCTGGTGTCACCTCCTGCCCTGTCCTCCTGCAGTGCCCGGTGTCACCTCCTGCCCTGTCCCCATGCAGCTCCAGAGGAAACCCCTGCCTGCAAGGATGCGCCGCCACCCGTGATAAAATCCCCACGTGTTTTTTATCCGCCAGCAGCAGCTGGCGGGGGAACAA
>NW_010111197.1:636-864 GCF_000699245.1 Pterocles gutturalis
CCTTCCCAGCTGGTGGGCCAAGGTCTCCTGGGGGTCTGGAGCTGCTCTCTGCCCGTGTCTCTGTAAATCAACCCTGCCCTGAACCCCGGGGGAGCTCGCTCCTGGGGCTTTAGGGAGTCTCTCGGCAGTTTTGCTTTTCCCTCTTGCCCCAGCCTCAGAGGCAAGTGGGTGCATGTGAGCCCTGCTGGTGTCGAGGCAGGAACAGGGCAGCAGACAAGCCCTTTGTTA
>NW_010111198.1:0-417 GCF_000699245.1 Pterocles gutturalis
GTCTGGAACGAGGCCTTCCTCTTGTGAGTGCCCCCGAAAGCCTCGGGAAAAGCCCTCGTGAAAAAAATCCCTCGTGAAAATAATCGTGAAAAAAAAAAACCCTGATGGAAAAAAACCCTCGTGAAAATAATCGTGAAAAAAAATCCTGGTGAAAAAAACCCTCCTGAAAATAATCGTGAAAAAAAACCTTGTGAAAAAATACCTCGTGAAAATAATCGTGAAAAAAACCCTGGTGAAAAAAACCCTCGTGAAAATAATAGTGAAAAAAACCCTGGTGAAAAAAACCCTCCTGAAAATAATTGTGAGAAAACCCTGGTGGAAAAAAACCCTGGTGAAAATAATTGTGAAAAAACCCTCGTGGAAAAAAACCCTTGTGAAAATAATCGCCAAAAAAACCCGGGTGAAAAAAACCCTCGT
>NW_010111199.1:0-12157 GCF_000699245.1 Pterocles gutturalis
CCAGGCCATTCTATGATTCTATGATATATCTGAAAAATGTAACAGAGAAAAGTTTTTAGGCAATTCGCTTCAGGTGCACACAATGTGTCATCTGCATTATTTGATATTGCTTCATATTTTTAAAACATATTTAAAATGTTTAATTCTGTAAGTACACAAGTAGTATTGGCCTGAAAACTCACAATGCTCCCCTAAAAATTACAAAAGTCACTGCATTTTATTCTAATCATGTGCTTTCTTTTAGATATGAAGAATAAACTGAAAGTTGGGCTTTCTAGACACATGGACTCATCTTATTACAGTTATATGAACTCTAAGTGAAATGTAGATAGCCATATGATGGATTGGTTCAAATAATTCCCATGCCCTTTTGAAATGCTGATTTTGTTTAATCTTCCAAGATACAGCCAGGCTAAAATAAAATATATGGCATCTATGTATTTGGAAATTGACAGCTACGTTACTAATAATTTGAAACAACAGAGTTGTGCAGGTCAGCTGTGCAAGTGATGAAGCTTGCATTTTGAAAGAAATTCAGGATGGTAATTTCATTCACATTCACATTACTTGAACTGGCTAGTTGGATTTCTACCAGTTGCTATTGCCAAAACAATTGTCACACATTTTAGAGATGCTAGTAAAAACATGTTCCACATTGGACAAATTTTTGAATAGTAAATGTTGACTCTTCTTCCACTGAAACACCTGATTTCTCATCCCATTTAGAACAGCAAACATATGTTGTGGCCTTCTTTCTTACTGTCCAGTAGTCTTTCAAAAAGCAATATTGTCCCTATACTTTAAGAGTGGAAAAATTTCTAAATTAGACAAGGGACCAGGTGTTTGTCAAGCTCATTTCATAGATCTTTAATTCATGGATACTGTTAAGCAAATGCATAGTAGACATTCTTATCCTCATTGGACCTGCTTAAATGCTTTAAAAATAGACTACTTTTTGATAAAATGATAATGTAATGTATTAGTAATAACTTGTTAAAAAAGTGAACACGTCCAAACTGGATGACATTGAAGATTTTTACCAACACTAACGTTTCAGATTCAATGAAATGTGCTGACAAGTATGAAGTCACTGTCTTTAAAAGGAATCTGCTGATTTATAGTTAAGCTTCCATTAGCCGAGACCGCTGGATTTCTGTGTTATAACTCCAGCAATAACTGTTTTGAACGTCTTCCATTTAGCATTTTCAGTTGTTGTCCTTCTAAGTAAACAGCTTCTCTACTTAAAAATACACAACAAATCAAATTAATTAAAATTAATCAATTCGACTGGTAAAGTGGTGTTTTGGAGTAACACTGAGGACCATAAATTCAAATTAAGGCTTGCATGACTTCTTCCTAAGTTTGAAGAGGCTCCTTGGTAGACTAACAAAAGGACAAAGGGAAACCAGTCACCGCAGTTAAGAGCATTCACTTGGGATGCTTGCAAAAGTCACTGTGCTGAGGGCTCAGACAGCCAGATTCTATAAACACATCATAAAACTGAGAATGAAGCAGGCAGACATAATAACAATTAATTGTACCTCACAGTAATATTAGATAAGGTTAAGTATGATAGTAGTCGTATACTAATGGAGTAATAGGAAGTTAATTATTGCAAAACTTTGATCATGGAGATACAGTGTTTATAAATTTATTCGTAGTATATTTTGCTTGTTCTGATACTTCTTCACTCCAGTATGTGGGTTGTCAGATTCAGTTTTTAAGGTAAATGTATGATGGATATAAGCTAATTTATACATGTTCGTTGAATATATTTTTCCTAACCATATTTTAACAATCAGGCTATACTACAGAGCACTTGTTCTTTTGCTGGTTTTAGTAAAACTGTATTTCTAAATACAAGAGGTACACACCATGCACCTCTTCTCAATAATGACTGTTCTCTTTTTGCAAATATGATGAATGCAATGTACTCTTCCTACCATTCTGTATTACAGTCAATTTATTCACTGATCTAAACCTGTATAAGGCTTCTGGTTTTTGCAGTCTGAATGAAAACAAGTGTGGGGACAGGATTAAATTATTGCTCCTGAAATTAGTTTCCTAAAAGCATTCTTTTTTCTGCTGCTCCTCTACATGTCTCCGACTTTATAGGATCATCCTATGGCTCATTTATAATCTACTGGATTTAATAGTCGAAAATATGATTTCTGTGTTTGGTATTCATGCTTTACCTTTTGTCTTTGGCTGGTCTGAACAGGGAGCCTACACTTATTATCTACTTAGAACAGAAATAGATTAATATTAAAGTCATATCAAGCTCTTAAATATCCACAAAAATTGTGAAAGAGATACAGCCACATTACTGAGCATTATGTAGGCATAATTAGAGTGATGCAAAGTTTAGCTGACTGTATCAGCACTATTTCTGCTTTTATTATCCTGATTTTCTGCAAGAGAATATTGTGTGACTCTTAAGGTTTTATATTTAATTAACTACTACAGAAAAGAAAAATCATCTTCATATTCTTTTACCTTTTCAGTTTTTCAGTTCTAATGGTATTAGGACTTTATCCTAAACTAGAATTGAGTATTCACATGAAGAAGCGAAGAATCTGATATATTGTTTTTTTTTCTTGGTGTGATAGGTGTGCCTGATGGTTAAAGAAGTAAAGACCCACTGAGTTTTGGGATATTGTGTGATACAGTATTATTACTGCAAGAGAATGATGACCATTCACATTAAATCTTTGGGCTGGACATCATGTGGTGTTTTGAGTTTTCACTGCAAACTTACAGAGTGTTGAGAGCATCTGTTTAACTTCCAAAACACTTTTTAGCCCTTCCACTTTTTCTCTGCTGGTTTTACAAGGCTTCCACCTCTACCAACATGGGTGATATAAAACAGAAAGTACTATCAGAATAAATATAAGGAAGATTCTTTGGTAGTTTTGACAATTTGTGTCAATTGCCTCATGGCCATGTGAGTTGCATGGGGCAAGATTTTTTGGGGTTGTATTTTGTATGATTCAATAATTTCAAGTAGTGTTCCCCAGTGTTGGGGGGCGCAATGAATTGATAGTAATGAATTTTGTATTGACTTGCTTAAAGACTGGTTTAACGTGCATTAAAAAATTAATAAAAAGTTCTTTTTCTTTCAGGTGGGAGATGAAAGAAGGGGCAGATCTTGAAAACGAGGAGAAAGTTATGGTGGAACACTTAAAAAATGTTTATTTGACACAGAGTGCTCCTACCTCAGAAGATAAAGACGAATAATTACCTTCGTTTTGGGTAGCACCCTTTTCTGAATTCAACATGATTAACTTAATGGCTTAGTTATAACTGACAGGACTAGAAAGCTCAGGAATATATATCTCGAGTAGGATTTTTAAGCTAAAGAATGTTCCCCTGTTATTGTCTAGTCACCCCATCCAGGCAGGAATTTTTCGCACATGCATACGGCAAGCAATGAAAATGTCAATGTCACCAAACAAGGAGGGTATGTCTCAATGCTGTGGAGGTATAAACCTGAATGACAAACCAAGAACTGTTTTAAAATTATAAAACTCATTCTAAAAAGGACTATGAAATTTTACTATATCAGAAATTATAAAGAAGGCAACATTTATTTCTGATATAGTAAAATTTCATTTTCAAAGTAAGCCCTGTCGGATATTCTGATTTTCCAAATATTAAGTGTTTTTCTTTTCAGTAAAAGTTCTTCCTCAAAGACTAAAAATAGATGAGCTAGACAGGTGGGCTATTATCACAGTATTTTTTATACAGAAGGTGTGGTTACTATCGCCTTAGCTCTACAGAAATAATCCATCATTTTTCTATTTGTTTCTTCATTGGAACTCCAAGGGCACTATTTCACAGAATCACAGAATCAATGTCAGAGATTGGAAGGGACCTCAAAAGATCATCTAGTCCAATCCCCCTGCCGGAGCAGGAACACCTAGATCAGATCACACAGGAACGCATCCAGGCGGGCTTTGAATGTCTCCAGAGAAGGAGACTCCACACCCTCTCTGGGCAGCCTGTTCCAGTGCTCTGTCACCCTCACTGTAAAGAAGTTTTTCCTCATATTCAAGTGGATCCTCCTATGTTCCAGCCTGAACCCATTGCCCCTTGTCCTATCACTAGATGTCACAGAGAAGAGCCTGTCTCCATCCTCCTGACACTCACCCTTCACGTATTTATAAACATTAATTAGGTCACCCCTCAGTCTCCTCTTTTCCAGGCTAAAGAGACCCAGCTCCCTCAGCCTTTCCTCATAAGGGAGATGCTCCATTCCCTTCGTCATCTTTGTGGCTCTGCGCTGGACTCTCTCTAGCAGTTCCCTGTCCCTCTTGAACTGAGGGGCCCAGAACTGCACACAATATTCCAGATGCGGTCTCACCAGGGCAGAGTAGAGGGGGAGGAGAACCTCTCTCGACCTACTGACCACCCCCCTTCTGATACACCCCAGGATGCCATTGGCCTTCTTGGCCACGAGGGCACAGTGCTGGCTCATGGTCATCCTGCTATTTCCTCTGCCTGATGAAGAACCCTGGCAAGATCTTTCTCAGGCTGCAACCTGAACTGCAGCTATTCCTGTTCTCACCACATCTTCTCACTGATGCTATTATGGACATAACTCAGACCACTGGAAGAGGAGGAAGGCACAGTTTTTTCCTGAAGACTTCAGCAGCATCATGGGTAACCATAACAATAATGCTGCCATGGGGTCTAATCTGAAATACAGTTTATCCTCCTCTTAATTGCGTTTTTTTTTTTTTTTTAAATCATGTATATAAAATTTCAGACCATTTAAAATGAAAATGGGGACCAGCGAGTCTTACAAATCTCCAAAAATCTTGTTAGAACACCACATCAACAAAAGGGCTGTGAGGCACCGGTGCTTCAAAAATGCTAAAAACATTATTTAAAGAATAAAACAGACTTCTTCCTCTGCTGCTGATATAGTCGTGTCAGATCATAAAGAAGTGATGAAGTGTAAAACCTATTTTTCTTTGCTTTGTATTTCACCTTTGAAGATTACTTGTGGTCTTAAGGCTTGAAACATAGCTACAGGGATCGCCTATGATACAAGTACAGTATTCTCATGAATGAGGCACATGTGCTCCAAGCCATATTAATAATGTGCTAGTGCATGTGGAAGCTGGAGTTTAGAGTATTCTTTTTTATTTTATCAAAATCTATTGTACATAATTAATTTTTTGCATAGTCACGTAAAGTGAATTTCTGTCTAAGTGGTGGAACTGACTGAAATACTTTTCGTGAAAAAGCTCTCCTTCTGTGAAACACTTATTTTGAACAGGATAAACTTTGCAAATGAAATAAACTAACACAGAATAAAAACACTTACTTACTCTGAAATGGGAATGTGTATATGGGGAGTTATTCCAAACTGGTTATTATCCTTTAAATTCACAACACACTTGGTTCTGGAATACTCTGTAAACAGACATGTTTAAAAAAAAAAAAAAAAGTTCTGTATGCCCCTTCCAGACTTTTCTCCCTGCCAAATTAGTTCAGCAGTAACCCACTGGGTAGCACTAGGACAATTTTGTCTTTCTTAGCAAGAGTATATTTACAGTGGAGCTGACAAGAGAGAACAACTAGCCTGAATAAAGGCTGAACCTTTGCAGGATATTTTTTTTTGATGTTTTTCTTATCCAGCCCTCTCTCTATATATAAATATGACTTTTACAGTATCTGAATGCATGCTAATATATGTTTGAAATTGCACTTGTCCCTCAATCCTTACTGAGAAAGAGCAGGGCTCAGTTTGTTTGAAATTTAGTGATCCCATTAACTGACCTTCAGGGTATAAAAGAAATGTCATCTTGGCATCATCATTTACGCTGAACAGATACTTTTGCAACATTCAGATTTGTTCAATAAAATTAAAGTATTGATAAGAGTTGTATAAGTAAGATTGCTAAATAACATACCATTAATTTATCAAGACTGCTTACTTTAAACTTAAACCCTTAATTGAAGAAAAATGAATGAAAAACACTTGAAAGAGCTGATCATTTTTACATTGTGAGGGGTCTAAAAATAGGAGGACTTGTACAGAAGATTGCTGCTTTCTTTGGCTTTTCTTAATAAAACAATAGTACTAAATGTTCTGCTGATTCCAAAATTGACTTAAGATTAATTTCATTTTGGAGAATGTTGGGTTCATAAAGCTGCAAGGTTTTGCTTTTATATTTTTATGTCCTGGCTCTTTGTCACTACTTGTTGATCCAAAAAACGTCTCACGTTTATGGTTAGCCTCAATAAATGAAGGCGGCAGGAGCCACATTTGCTGACTGCAGTTGCATGACCACTGCAACCTGACCATGTTAACTGCTCCTGGAAAGGTCAAAAATAAGGATTAAAGTCTGTTGTGTACAACAGACCTTTCCAAATGGGCAAAAGCTGCCCTTGTTTGGCTCAGACAAGTTAGGTTAAAAGCAAAGTACTATATTTACAGAAATGAATTGGATCAGATAGCACAAAGTAGGTAACTACACATTATCATTAATGCTTACACCAAATTCTCATTTAACATTTTAGTATGCTTAGCCCTTCTTATAAAACAGGCTTAAATAGGAGACATCATGGCACAGAATATCCAGTTCAGAGTGCTCCAAATCTTAACAACCTGCTACTTCTGAAAGGCTATTAATAAAATTAGAGGCAGGGCAAAATTGGGATAGCATTAATAGTAATGAAACTGCAGAAATGAGAGAGAGATGATTTTTGGGGAAAAAACAGGCATTAAGACATAGCCCTGCCTTTTAGCAACTGTTGTCCTGGAAAACATTCTCCCATAGATTGTGCTTCATGCCAGGAGAGGGCTTTTGTAGAGACCACAGCCATCAAAGCTATTTGTTCTGGAAATATGCACGGCGGCAAACAAGATGTTCTCTAATTCATCTCAACATCCTCACAGCGGTGCAAAGTAGGCATGAGGCTGGCTTCTTCCAATTAGCTTGCTCTGATAGAAATATTCCATTTCCCTCTCAGCTGGGAGGTCTTCGCAAAATACTGCTGAGTCTTATCTACAGTCAGATACCAATTATATGCTGATATAAAACTATTTTCTGCAACTCCTTAAAAATATGTGCTATCATTTTTAGTGACAGACAAAATTCAAACATCCAAGCCAATAGTCAAAAGACTGAGGAATTAGACCTTACAAGGTCTTGAGCAGGTGGGGTATACCTAAGGGCCTTGTAATACCCATCAGTAAAACAATGAAGGAACCAGATTATTCCTCTCTAGCAACAGCATTCAAGAATAGACTGTTAGCTATTATTGCACCAAGTGAAACAATTATATAAAGATTTCTTAGGAAGAAATGTTTTCCTGTGAGGGTGGTGAGGCAGTGGCCCAGGCTGCCCAGAGAAGCTGTGGATGCCCCATCCCTGGAGGTGTTCAAGGCCAGGCTGGATGAGGCTTTGAGCAACCTCATCTAGTGGGAAGTGTCCCTGCCCATGACAGGGTGTTGGTACTAGATGTTCCTTAAGGTCCCTTCCAACCCAAACCATTCTGTGATTCTATGAGTCTATGATCATATTCAACAGTTATGATCTTCTAGTTCAAGGAGCATGCCATGTCCACCATGACAGTCAGGTTTCAAACTTTGTTCATGGTGGAGGTTTGCTTCAACTGCACATAACTTTGTCTTTTCAGGACAGCTTTTTAGAAGAAGTAATCTTTTTTCATCTCTCATAATAAATAAATAAATACATTGATTAAAATTACTCTTGTAAAACAAGCACTCAGTCATTAGAACAAATGCAATGATTACCAATGTTCCTTAAGATAACTGTTAATGACATGGTCATATATGTTTTGTCCCTAGATGAATTCATTAGAGGACAGAAATATGCCTACACAAGCAACTTTGATATATTTGCAACTACCTAACAAGCAACTACTTTATTTTTTTGTCCAATAATCTGGGTTTTCTATGTAAAAAGCCTAATAAATTTCAGGTATTGTGTCTCTGTAAAGAAATAGTATCACATAGCTCTTCACGTGTCATCTTGACTCTGTTTTGTTTTCCACCTCAATATTGTCTTTCAGGCACCCTTAAAAATCTTACTGCATAATGTTTATTATAATTTAGAATGTGGGTACTGCTGGCACCAGGGTATACATGGGTAGATAATTAATTTTCTAGACTGTCATAGAGACTTAAAGCAGGGTAGGTTGTATATGGGTAATTATTTCAGGTTTAGGGTTGTCTGAACACTTCCATTCCTAAATGTTTTTGCAATATCTATGTTCTTCCATTGTTCTAAGCTACCTGTGTTATCTGGGATAGTGGGAGCTATTTGTATGCATTGTTGTTTATGAGTTAATTATGGTTTTTATTAAAACTAAGGTATTTTGCCCCAGGTTTTATTTCGTTTGAGTTCTCTGAACTTTAATTTACACTGGGAAATCCAGAGCATGTCTTTTTTCACAACCTACAAATACCTATTTACATATCAATAAAGCCTATGCCTTCTCAAACCTGATGCAGAGTCTTAGAGAACCAGAAATTGAAAAAATGTAAAACTCAAACCAACCACCTGCAAGGTTATCATTTAAGAAATGGCAGTAGTCATTTCCACTTGGAATTTCACCCCTCTGTATATTCCAGAAATGACACCTTTAAGGAGTTGTTTCTTTATGTTATGGACTCGTTATTGGTACCTTCTACTCTATAGAACAAACATGTCTTAAATGGGTTTTATCATGTAGATGAAGATTATGCTTTCCCTCTAGAACATTAAGGAAGGAAGAGGTTGACACAGCAGGTCATTTTTGTTCTGGCGTACGGACTAGCAAACAGATTACTTTCTACAGTAAACCAGATGTGGCTTTGGGCATGAAATAATCTTGGCAGGAATCCTACCTGCAGGTATGTATTACCTTCAGGAAACTGACGGTTGAACATGTGCTATGAAGACTTTCTTCAGAAGCAAACAGATTAGGTCTCTTCAAACAGCAACCGCTTCTATTCCAGTTGTCCTGGGTTAAGCATAGAAAGAGTTAACTTTCTTCATAATAGCTAGCAAGAGGCTGTGTTTGTATTTGTGCTCAGGGAGCTGATAAGAACCGATGTTTTGTGCTGCTGTCAAGGTCAGCAGACAAGCGAAGAGGCACAGCTGGTTGCTAGCCTAGGATTAAGACTGAAACTCAGAATAGCCAATAATCTATTCCATAACATACACGTCATGCCCAGTATATAGGTGAGGACCCTTCCGGGAGATCCTCCTTTTTTGTTCCGAGGCCTTTCGGTTTCAAATCTCTCTTCTGGCTCTGGATCACTCTCCCAAGGTCTAACCCCGCCCCCCGCCCCGGGGGAATCGTGAGTGCGGTTTTGGGACTCTCTCTCTCCCTACTCCGGGATCATTAGCCAGGAACAGGAAGGTCATCGGGTGGGCAGGGGGCAGTATCACTGTGTATCACTCATTTGTATATAGTAGTATTTTCAAGATTATTGTAGTTTAGTTATTAAATTGTCCTTATCTCAACCCACGAGTCCTTTTTTCCGTTTACCCCTTTAAATCTCTCCCCTATCCTCGTATGGGGGCGGGAATTGTGTGAGCGGGTGCGTGTGGTTTGGCCCCCAGCCAAGGGCTAACCCATCACACCAGTAAAGGCTCCCAAATTTCACACGCACCCAACCACTTTGTGGTTGACAGATTGATCGAGGTTGTTGCATTAATGCAACGCAAATGTGTAATGTTAATCATCTGGCCTCCTCTTCTCTCCAGAGAAATAATTAACAAGAACGTGATGAGGCTGTTATTTCCAACAACTACGCAAGGTCCTGATCAATGTTACTGAGCAAGCCCACACCTCCACCAGGCTTTGGTATCAGAGCAACGATACCTCCACACTAATGAGTCAGAAAATAGGGTTTAATTTTTCATGTTTTAAAGCTGCTGTATATGCCTGGTGCAGTTCTTGGATTTGTGAACCAAAACCAACCAGCCCTGCGACTCTCTCATTTTCATTGTCTGCCCTTCTCACCCCTCCCCAATTTTCACTGAGCTGTCATTTTTATGATCGTTCCTGCCGTACAAAATCCATACAAAGCCTGTCTCAAAGAACACCCAGTGCATACAGATGAGTAGTTCTCCAGGCCCAGTAGTGAGACACTGTGTAGTTACACTTTTGCATTTTAACCCTACACTCTTTGACATTTGGGCACACCTCCAATCTGACAAGCTTCAAGGTGAGACATACCTATTTGTTTTGCAGGAGCTTGGTAGCTTTGTTTTGGATTTGCTTAATGGAGAGGAGAGGCGGAGGGACTGTTTGTATATTATTATGTTTATATTGTTAATTCTATTGCTTTTTTTTTCTGTTTTGGTTTCTTTCCATCTGGACTGATGATTGGTCAATCCATGATGGTTACAATCTGCACAAGTAGTTTGGGCATTGATAAAGTCACCGTAACTGGCAGTGGCAGCAGCAATTTGTGAGTGTAGTCTTTTTTAAAAGTGTCTATCATGGCAATGGGCTCTACAGGACTTCACTCAATCTAAATCTCTCTACTAAAATGGTCTATCTTTAACCTGATTTCTTAGGTCAGCTTTTTCAAGTGTTGTGGTTTAACCCACGCAGCAACAAATACCATGCAGCCACTCACTCACCCTCCACTGTCCCTGGGGAATGGGGGAGAGAATTGAAGGGGTAAAGGGAAAAGTGACTCTGGGGTTGAGATAAGAACAACTTAATAACTGAAATACAATAAAAATGAAAATAATTATAATAATAATATACAGAAGTGATACACAGTGCAACTGCTCAGCAGTCATTTACCAAGGCCCAGCCCATTCCTGGCTAATGATCCCAGAGCAGGCAGAGTTCCAAAACCACAATCCTGAGAATAGAGAACAAGCCCAAGTGAGAGAGAGAGCTTCCAGACAGACTCTTATAATATACTGGGCGTGATGTGCATGATATGGAATATACCACTAGCCAATTAGGGCCTCAGTCCTAAACTGAAATCCTAAACCTGTAATCCTGGGTCCACTGCTCTGGTTATGTTCCCTTCTGGCTTCTTGTGCACCTGCACACTAGCAAAGCATGGAAAGTTCTTGGCTTAATGTAAACACTGCCTGGCAACAACTAAAACATCAGTGTGTTATCAACATTATTCTCAGCACAAATCCAAAACATCCCTCCTACCAGCTACCCAGAAGAAAATTAACTCTGTCCCAGCTGAAACAAGGGCATCAGGTCTCTCCTTGATAGCCATAGTATTTCTTCTATGGTAAGAAGTGGGAAAAACAGAAGAAATGTTGGTATCTTATGTGCTGTGCCTTTTTAGGAATCTAATTTTTCTAACCTGAGATCCAAAAGGTGCATTTAAACTATGTAACAAAAAAGGTATATGCATTTGATTTTCCATTTTATGTGTACACAAATTGTTTAGATGACAGTTGTACAATTTTTTTAAAAAGTTATATAATACCCTGGAGCAGTCATCTGCTCTAACTTGCATAATTTATTAAAAAATCACTTGTGGAGTTGAGGGATTGATAGTTTGTAACAGAAAAATTATAGATATGCTAAGTGCATTCTTGCAAAAATAAATCATATAATCACATACTGAGATCCAATATTTCAAAATTCAAAGCACAATTAAATTGTTTGCATGCGTAACAGCAGTGAAATAACTTTGCAAGGTTCACATCGTAAACCCATATATCTCCAGAGTAAATACTAGAACACAGACCATAAAGTTCTGTCAATAGCACTGCTTTCAATCTTTGTTTCATTCCACCAAAGCTTTTCATATCAGTCTGGCTTTTTTTTTTTTTTAACATCTATATACAGGACCGAAGAATTAGGAGTGGTAACTTGAAATATGTGTTATATATTTATATATAAATATATATATTTAACCTTTACAACAAATGCAAAAGCAGTAAGTGAAAAACAAAGACAGACTGTAGAAACTCTCGAGAACATATAACGAAGCATAAAAATGAATGCCACGACAGATTTAAGTATGTTCTAGTTTCAGCAAAACTGCTGAAGACAAATTTGAGAGTATTTGTTTACCATACTTTTGGCACAATAGCGGGAACCAAAATAAATTATCCAGGAATAAGACATAAGAAACTGATTCAGGGTGTAAACATCGAGCCAAATAAGAATTTTGAATTAAAGAAAACTTCCAAGCTGT
>NW_010111200.1:0-19708 GCF_000699245.1 Pterocles gutturalis
CTGTGCTATCCCCGTCGACTGGCAAAACAGCTACATGTTTAAACCCCATGTAAGCCACCTGCAACCCTTCAAATGCAGCCCCAAAAAGGACTCACTCTGTTAATTCTGTCTTAGTCATTAATACTTAATGCTTCATTAATATGAAAAAGTGAACAGATTCATCAAAACATGTTATAGAGGCTTTGGAGAAGGTCTCATGGTGATACTACTTTTTGTGCCATGGAAATCCTATTAAATGTCTTCTTTCACGTACCTTAAATTCTGGCACATTTATTCCTCTCCTCCCTTTCTGTAATAAACAGTAGCATTACCATCTTGTTAACAAAGATGTTTTAGCATCAGCTTTTAAGCTCAGTAACTTCAATAAATCATAACTGGTACTGTGATTAAAGTGAATTAATGATATTCCCAATTCTGTAAATACCTTTTCAATTCTGTTTTCTTGAGATTTCTTAAAATAGATGGTTGGAATTCCAAGTTCAGAAGCTGCTATCCACTGCAGGGTGGCTCTCAGCTCTGCATCGGGGCACTCTGGTTCCAGATCAAAGTTTATCACCAGTAGGTCCTTTTGACAATTGGCTGTTCCCACTGAAAGCTCAGAAGTACTTTCTGGAAAAATCATCCCAACAGTTACTGTGCAATTACTTGTGTTAACTTCAAATTGTATGCTCTAATTGATACGGTTCAACTTACCCTCTGTATTTTCTGTCTGCTCTTTAAGGAAAACCTTTTCTTCTACTAATTCACTTAGAAACAAACAACAACAAATGTTATTAGTGATATTTAGGAACGGTCTACAACATTGCTTCATGATGGATAAATTTCTCTCTCAATGTAAGACCTAGAAAACTGCAAGAAAAAAGTCATATAGGATGATACAATAAAATGCAGAATGTATTTTAATTATTTAACCTCTAAATCAGGAAAAGCTATGGGAATTGCAGCATTATTCCTGTAAAAGGATGAAGTACTTGTACTGGTTGCACTGTGTTTTGTATTTCACTAGGATCTGTGTATCTTTGCAGTTTACGTAATGACAAGCAAATGACGTTATGGTAAAACACAGCAAGTCTCATAACCTGGGGGGAAATACTGAACTTCCAATGTCTGCATTTTGTAGGGCTCTACACCCTGGCGGAATCCTTTCCAGTCTTGCTTTCTAGTTTAATCTTTCATAGTTAAATACAATCGTAACTATCAATGACTTCAACTACTGCTGGTTTTAAATACATTAGCTGTTTGGTTAAAGAAATTCTGTTTACACCTTGCAAAAATTTCCAAAGATCCTTATTTCTTATGTACCATCACTTTCTTGTTAAGCTACAGGAAACAAACTCCTGGCATGTGGTCACTGCTTCAGCTTCCATTTCTGAATACAATATCCATGCTCGTGTACATGTGGCAGGAGACTGCACATTCGCTATTCATGTCACAGCTGTTGCATATGTTTCCTTGCTCCTGGAGGGATAGCACTTACACTACATGTTTCCAGACTGTCCCATTCTGTCCTCCATCACAGAGAACACTGCAATTGTAAGATTTTGCTTCTAGCATGGGAGGATGCTACTCTTACCACCTTCATTCAGAGGATTTCAGAATCTCCCCCAAGGCTTCCAAGAATCATGATTATAGATACTCATGTAGTGGTTACTGCAAGATGCGAGAGGACAGAATAAAATGGCAGCATGCAACGTATGGTTTGTCATGACTTACAATCATAGGTACTTAATAACTTCCTCCCCGTCAGCTTTTTTTCAGGTTTTTTTTTTTTGTTTGAATAGTAAAAGCATTCTGTGCCTTGACTTTGATTTATGGAAGTACAAACTTCTCATGCCTATTGGGTAACACCTGAGAATAGCCCCTGAAAGCTACCAAGGGGAGTAGGAAATTTATTCCTTTGGTCCTTGGACATATAAGTGAGAGGGATCACCTTTAGAAATGTGTGTAAGAAGTATCACTGCTTACTGTGAAGATGGGAGTGTTTTAACAAGGTTAGTCTCCGCATCAGCAGCTGAGAGAGAATGCGTGTAACTCTACTGAAATGTGAATGCCCAGATTTCTTACACAAAAAGAGTCTGTTGAAAGCAGGACAGTTGTAGTATAGTCTAACAAGCTGTGAAGATTTTCTGATGTTGGCAACTTCACAAAGTTCCCATGTTCAATGTACAGTCCACACACTTCTGCAGTGGCCATGCCCTGACTGCATTGTGGCATCGACTGGCTGGCAGGTTACACCATGTTTCAGGGTACCAGAATCTTTAGGCAGGTACTTGCACATCTCTTGATAATTTTATTGCATGCTCAGTAGAAACATGCCCAGAAACAATAGGTAAGATGTACTTTGGGCCAAATTATTACTATTCTTGGAAACAATACTATCATATTGTTTTCCTTTAAGTGCTCCTTATTTGCTTGACCTTACTTGCTGTTACAGTAAAGTTTTGATAATATTTGAAGTTATTCAGAGAAGAAAGTTCACACAATGGGAAGCCAATACCACAGAACACTGTCTTTCAGGTAGAGCAGTTGGTGGATCCATATTCTCTTGAGACATCCACCTGGGAGGGCTTTCCTGTAATCTTTCACTGTCTGGTGGGGTCAATCTGCACAGACAACTGTAGGTGCTCTTTTCCGAAACTAACGTAGGCTCAGCAGCAGGTGCAAAGCAGGGCTTGGCACATTTCAGATGGTGTAAATGATTTGCAGTCAAAATTAGACTAAACATCAAGTCTCACTTCAGTGACTACTTACTTAATCATAGGAGAAGAAGGCACGTTCTCCTGATAAATTTCCAGGTCCATAATGCCAAGACTGCTAGTTGTACTGCTGTTGCCATTGCTGACAAAGCAAAAGTTTAAATATTAGTGCCAACTTGCACTGAACATGTCTCCATACATCTTTGTTTAATTTATTTATGTACAAAGCAAAGTGAGGAGGCTGCCCGCTGTTATGCAGAGTTCCACAAAATCAGTTGGGCTCAGCAAGTGGTTCCCACAATGAAGCACACTAATCTGCTCAAAATAATGAAGCTTTTAATAAAATGGAGAATGTATCAAGTGATGCTGTAAACTGGAGGGGAAAGAAACAAAAGTGGACTATCTTCTTGTGAATGGCTTATGAAGTGAACGTTTGGCCTCAAACAAAAAAACCAGTCTGGATGAGCCACTGAAAAGAAGGATTATGAGGTACAGAGATGTCCTGGAAAAAACCTGCAGAGATTCAGATACCTCTGAACATTGTGAGTTTTAGCAAGGCATTTGGTTGCCCAAATCATACTACTTACCTGCTGGGTGACTCCATGCCTGTAACCAGCAGCAGTGTATTACATCAGACTCCAAATACTATCAGGGATCTGATGGAACCCACAGGTACGGTGATGGCCTGTTATGTTTCTGACTACTCTGAAAGACTGAGACTTCAACAAAACCTAGTGCTCATTGGGACCAGTAATACATAGAAATATTCTCTCTGGCTTCTTCACAAGAATGAAGTATTGCATCTAAGAAGACTTGGAAAAAATAGTACCAGTTCTCTTTATAACATCATTATAAATTCAACAGTGAATGCTTATGTACTTATTGTAATAGTCTGAACAGATGGTGAATTTGCTAGCTACAAGTCAGCACAAACAAGTTCTGTGTGGCGAGTGTCCTGCTTTCAGCTGGGACAGAGTTAACTTTCTTCACAGTAGCTAGTGTGAGGCTGTGGTTGGATTTGTGCTGAGAGGAAGACTGACAACATACTGATGGTTAGAGTTGCTCCCGGGACAGTCAAGGACTTCTCAGTTTCTCATGCTTTGCCAGTGTCAACTGGCACCACTCAATTTTTACTGGAAAAGCAACTAGTAGTATTTTTCCTTACGTTAGAAGGATTCACTAGATAGTTCCTTTCCCCATCAGGTTTTTCTGAGTCAGTGTCAGCGTGCCATGCATTCAGACTTGCTGTAGCAATTTCTGCTTCAATGCAGAGCCGAAAGGCACCATACATTAGCTCTCTCAGAGGAAGGACTTTGTTAAAGGTTGATACTGTAACAATGGGATGAAAGTTTACCCACACTGACAGACAAGTTTTGTTCAGTATTTTTTCAACTAGACAACAGTGCTCTCTAACAGAGCTTCTTTCTCTTCCCTGCTTCACTACCATACTGTCTTCCCTTGTCATCTTAATACCCAAGAGAAAGATGTAATTACCTGACAATATTTTAAAACCTAATCTAAGAGCATGTGAAGAATTTGAATTCATGAAAGCGCTGAAGTCAAACTAAATTCACTTTATATACACTCCAAAGACTAGATAATAAAATCTTTAAACATGTGTCCCGACTTGAACAGGAACAAAAAGGAATACATTGCAATGGGAGCTCTGGAATTTACGCCTACTCAGGGAACTTGGTCATCCTCTGTTATCTGCTCCCCTGTGCCAGTCTCAGCAGATCCGGGCTCTATCTCTGCTCTCAGTGCACAGATACCCAGTGGGAAAAGCAGTCTCAACAATCTCAGCTAAGGAGATGCCAAAATAAACATTAAAGCAAATAGTAGGAAATAAATCAAAGGAAAGACCATAGCAATTAGCTTGCCCAATGGCCCTTTCACTGTAGGTCTGAGGCACTTGAGTGATGCCAGAAAGTTTTTTCTTTGTCTGAATCTAGCTGCTCATCAATATCAAAAAGACCTGGCTGAGAGTTAGACTGTGGCTAATTTTTTTCCCTTTTGTAAAAATAAGGAGATGAACTCCTTCATTAGGCTTTCTTTACAGCATTCTGAATAAATCTTGAGCTGTTGACTCTAATTCCTGACGCATGGTAGTCAAATCATTGGCTTGGCTGATCAGACCATATCGTATACTGAGAACAGACAATGCGGGTACCTCAGGGATCGCTCGCTGAGTTGTAAGTAGCTACTTGTGTCGTCAGGGTTGTCCTCATCGTTAGCTAGCTGAGACCAGCTGCCGGTGCTTTCTTCACTGCTGCTGAGATGGTTTGGAAATTCTTCAGCTGTTTTTGTCTCTCCTATGATTTCAGCATCTGGTCTGCTCTGGGGACTGTTGCTGGTAGGGTGATAAGGAAGACACATTGATATCGTAATATAGGCATACAAACTGGTGCCACCAATCTTCAGGCAATACTGCTCATTAAAGTCAATCAAGCTGCAAAATTATACAGATGCAAGAGACTGGACAAGCTTATAATTTATACACAAAGTCCAACTGAACATACGGTCTGAGATGCTCTTAAAAAAGGATGATCTTATGACTGCCATGAACAAACATGAAACAAGGTAAGCCTTATACTGAAATATGCATAGAAAAGGCTTAACTTGTACAAAAAGATTTTACATGTACAAAAAGAACCGCACACTGCATAGGCATATTGCTTAATGCACTTTAGTCAATCAGGGGTTGAAATATGTGGTATATGCTAGTGCAGAATGACGGCATTTCTTGGCAATATATATTGGCACTAAATCCCTGTCATACTAATGGATGAATAAGTTTCTTGCCAGGGTTTTCTACTCTGTTAGCAGTGTAGATCCAAAAGAGCTCTAGAAGTAAAAGTAGGAAAGTATTGTGGGTTGTGAATCACTAATGACTCTTAGCCATCTGTGTTTCTTAGGATCTTTGCTGCTTAGGTTGGGGAAGGACAAAGTATTCTTTTTCTAGGTAGGTGTGCAGCAGGTAGTCAGAAACCAGACTGAATATGGAGCCCAGATGAGTTTAGAAAATACAAGGCTAAGGGAAAAATGCTTTATAATTCTGCACACTTGACATATATCACACACACACATATTTATGACGTGTGTATATATATATATATATACACACACACACTCCCACAAATGCACACACAAACAAAAAACCAAAAACTATATTTACAGTAACTTTTCAGAGCCAAACTGGACTTTGTGAGACTTGCTGTGGGACTTTTCATATGCAGGCAGGAAAGTGTATAATAATCCAAACCCCCCTCTTTTTGGATGATAAGAAAGAGTTAGATCACTGCATAGCCAGAATAACAATTATAGAAAAACTGTAGTTTTGTTATATTTACTGGATGGTCTGCATTTGCCACTTTGTGATTAAAACAATGTAGCGTGTACTGGTGACCCTCTGCAGGATCCCTCTGGAGAAGTTCTCACCTTCAGACTTTTATCTGTAGTTATGGCTGAGGTGCCCTGTCCTCAGTTAGAGCAAGAGATCACCCCAAACATTCTATTGCTTCCAAGTAATTAACTTGATTAAGAATATACTGAGCCAATATCATTGTGGATATCTTCTTTTGCCATGCTCTCACTCTCAGGACAATTGAGAATCTGCTCCATTAATGCTGGGTGCTACAGAGAGAGGCAGCCTCCTGTGCAGCGAGAAAAGGACGTGTTGGCCTGAGGGCCTCTGCTCTACCAGGCAGTCAACATCTGTTGCACACCTCTCATCCCTAACCCCTCCGGTACAAAACTCATCTTTAGTAACAGGAAGGCACTGAGCAGCCAGGTTGCAGGGCAGTGGTGTTTATTCAGATTTTTAATACAGGGTGGGTATCACCTAATACTTGGTCAAAAACACAAGAGACTTTTGTGGGTGTTGTCAGTTGGCACTTTGAGTTTTGTTTGATTCATTAAGCAATTACATATCAGACCAGTGAAGCTTTGAACTGACAGTTCCCCGCTTCTGAGCAGTCAGTTGGAACGGTTTCTGCGTAACCGTGACAGGACTGGGTCTTTTGCCGTGCTTACCTACAGGAAACAACTCTTTTTTCCCTTTTTCTTTGCTGAAGACCTCTTCCCCAGGCCTGCATGGCTTTTCTTATTTTCTTTTTCTTTTTTTTTTTTCTTTTCTAATTGACTGTATGTCTGCTTGATATTTGCCTGTAGTCCTGTGTGCCTGTATCTAAACTAGCAAGTAACTTCATGCAGTAGGAGTTGATCAAAGCAATTGGTGCTGATGTTTTTATCTCTACATTATATGTATTTTTAGGTTTTTACTTCAGCCTAGAGCTGGTCCAAGCAGCCATGCCACACGTGGTTCAAATCCATGTGAACAACGGCTGGAAGCTTTGCCTTCCCAGTAGATGTATGAGCATACCTGGTACACACTGGTGCAGCTTCTAGTTGAGACTCTTTTTAAATGAATCTGCATTGCATGTGGCAAACAGAGCCAACGCATGAAAATAGAGACAAGTTGATCAAGAACCAAAATGCTCATGTGGGTGTAGCCTCTGGTTGATAATTCTGCCCTATCAATCCTATTGCTTTCAAGTTTCCATAGCCACTTCAGGAACTCAGTATCAAAGGCAGAGGAAAAGTTGTTATTAAAGGGCTCATAAACTGTGCAAAAATTAACTTCATTTTCAAACAGTCAAGTTTCCAAATAGGTAGATTTCTAGACATATCTTATTAAAAGCAGGTTGCATTTGAAGGAAGAGGAAGGTTAGTGGGGGGGGGAGTCAGCATGAAAGAATAGCAACACTGTAATAATTATCCACATAATCACTGCCATACACAGGAAAGTACATGGTTTCTCACTTCAAGGAGAGCTTTGTCGAAAGCCAAAACAGAGCACTGCCTAGAATAAAATGAGCTACAGAAGGTTTCTAACACTAGCACCTGCACTCTTTCGAGCACTCCGAGATAATGGGGTGCTGCGATGCTCCAAGTGATTGGCAGTTTAGATACCATTATAGTAACAGATATGACAAAGAAATATAGTTAAAAATAGGCAATGCCTTGAGAGAGAGCCTTGCTCTTAACCTCATAGCACCCATAGCAATCCTCTATATTAGCACTGCACTCTCATAATGGGCTTATGCTTCACCTTAACCAAACCAAGTTGGAGATTTCTCAATGAAAGGAACACAGCTGTAAGGGGAGGGTGGTAAGTTGTGGTATCAACTCCATGAAATGAAATTTAAATGAAACTTTATTCTTTATCTAAATTCTACCAGAGAAGTCTTGAACCTTGAAAAAACCTTGAAAGGAGGTGAGGAGTGCTTTAAATTACTATCTTTTTTTTTCCTCCACTGAGGAATTTTTATTATTTGTAGCTCCAGACTGTAAACACAAAACTGAACTTCAAGCTGTTGGGAGTCTGGTCTTCTTTTCCAGGTACACAAAGCATTAGTTACATGAACAAGCATAGCAGACAACTACAGGTCAAATTCTGTTACGTTCTATTTTACGTTAACACTGATTTTTTTTTTTTTTTTTTTTTTTTTTAATTGAGATATCAGCCAGTGCTAAATGAGAATTCAAACTTTGTCCATCTTTCCTGTCCTGGCTATGGAGGACTTAAAGGAGAAGGGAAACTTGCCTGTCCATGCTGTATTACGTTTGAATCTTGGAACCACAGTATTGTCATATTCAATGCAAGTTTGCTCCAGAAATTGGCACTGTGATATATAATTGGGTGATTTTATGCCGTCAGAACTTAACCTGTTTATTTCTTTAAAAGTGCTTCTCTTCTTATCTTCTTCCATTATCAAAATAATTTTTACTGGAAAATTAATACAAACACCAAAGTGATATGCTGATTTTCTGGTTTGTCACTTACCTATTTAGTAAGGAACTGGAAACCGTGTGTTTCCCATTAAAAGCTTCCGGAGGCTTTTCTTTGCCTTGATGCTCCTTTCCAGAAGTGCCACATGAAGTTAAGGACTCTGAGTCTTTATCTGGATCATCTCGTTGATCGGTTTCTATCTGAATTAAAGGCACTTCCCTGTGCTGACCTGCAGGGAGGCATCCAGCGCTCTTCATGTGTTCTTTTTTCTCATCCAAATTTACTCCATCCCTTTTGGGTTTTGATTGAATCTGAGTTGCGCTTTGGGGATGTTTGCTTTCTAGCACACGTTCTTGGCTTGTATAATCAAAGGAATCCTGCTGGATGACAATTAAATTTTTACCACTTTCAACAATATTTGCAGCCAGTCTGTTCGCATATTGTTCCACGTGTGGTGGGGAATCACTGTGAAACTGGTCTGCCTCTGCAGCCTCTGCCTCATCAGCTATAATTTTGTTCTTGCGCATTAGAGATTCGATAGAACTTGACCATGTCTCATGAATCAACATGTCTGTTATCTGGTCAGTCTTGCATCTTTGGTACAGGCATGAGTCAGACTTGCAAAGAGCTGAAGAAGCCACGGTATTGACTGGCTGTACACTTAAGGAATCTTGACGGTGGTGGGCAAATCCATCTAATGAATTTGCCTTAACTGGGACATTAACTGTTAGCCTAGAGCCTGATGATCTGCTGTCAGGCATTGATGACTGCCTAAAGCAAAAAGGTGATCGTAGAGAGGGTGGTAGCAAACTGCTGCACCAGTCCTTCGAATTCTGAGGGGAAGATAGGTTATCTTTATTTTCCTTTTCTATTTCTCTTAGCATATACCTATAAAATTCTTCTGTTATGCTTTCTGTGCTGGACTGTTTGGATGGGCAACTTGGTCTTACATTAAGATGACCATTTTTCTTGGCCACCTGTTGCAAAGCAGAATTTAAGATGTTGCTTGCATTTTTTCCTGCATAATAATCCAGTAATAAATCAAAACCTCTTCCTTCATTTTCCATCTGGTTCACCATAAATCTTGAAAATTCATCTGTAATGCTTTCACAACTAGACTGCTTTGAGACAGAACTTGTCTGGCTCCCAGGTTGACCAAAGGTGTTCATTAGGCCTAAGGTATTGAAAGCGGCTTTGGAATCCGAGTCCTCCTCCGGTATGCTCTCACAGCTTGAGGCCTTGGCTCGGCTCCATCTGTCACAGTGCAGCCTGTTCCTGGGGTGGTTTGGACCTTGCCAGATGCTATCAACCATAGAGAGTTCAGTGAGGTTCATGATCTTGGCAGCCACTTCATTTGCAAAGATATTGACTGAATCTGGTGTGTCCTCAAGGTTTATAGATTCATCTACTACCCGGTTCATCAATTTTTCCTTTAGCTCAGGATGCTCGTCCGTTTTTCTTTTGATCTCACTGAGTCTAGGTGCCCTGTGCTTCCGAACAACTGAACCATTAGCATGGGTTTCCTTTTTCCTTTTCATGGTTCTGCATGATAAACTCTGGGTCACCAGATATTCATTGCCTCTCTTCCATGCACAGAACCAGGGTTGCTTTCCATTTGAATTTTCAAGACAAATGGCAGCTATTTCTGTTGCCATGGAGACAACGGTTTCTGCCAATTCTTCTGCAAAATCTGTTATACAATATTTGTCCTTTGAATGTTTCACCTGTAGCACAGGCTGAGAAGGAAGCAAGACATGATTTCCTAATAAAGACAAGCTAACCTGAACATCATTATTTAGCACATCATTGCACTTGTGCTTGGCCTGGTTTTCTGCAGTCATGGTGGCACTGGAAGACAGCTGTTCTTGAACACCGTGCCTGCATTCATTGTTTGCAGAGGTATTTTCTCTGTCTGAAAATGATCTGTAGTCTTTCTTCTTCTGATGATTGTTACTCTGATTTGGGGACTTGTTACAGTCTCGTGCGGTTCTTTTCAGGTATCTTTTCTTGGGAGATGTTTTTGCAACAAGTGTGTTATGCCCTGTCATTGGTTCTGAATTCAGCGTGGCACTTTCCTTGCTATTCACATCTTTCATATTACTTTTGCTAGCGTTTGTGACATTTCCAAGATTTTTGTCAGCACTAGTGGTGTAGGATGTTCCAAATGGCTTAACAGCAGAGCATTCAAGGGGGCTGTGTGCAGTTTCACGTGCTGTTTCCTGTGTTGGCCATCCTTCTGCTCTTGTTACTTTCTCTGCTTCTGTGCCCTCAGAAAAGAGAGGTGAACACTCTTCAATTTGTCTTATGTCATTCATCTTCTTGCAAGTGAAATATATTACATTAAAAAGCAACTCATTTGCAGTCTCTGTGAACATGTCTTGTGTACTTGAGCCATTTTCTGAACAGGGGTGTAGCTGTCTTTTCTTCCTGACCTCTTCAATAGAATGTCGTAGAATAATATTGGATAAGTTTTGTGCAAGTTCATCCCTGATTACTTCATCAGTGTGTGGAATCCTTGGCCTGGCTGCTGTTTCAATAATTTTTCCATTTATGGATTCCATAAAATGCCCTACATTTTTGTACGTGTTGGGTTTTGTCAGAATTATTGATGCCTCTTTGAGAAGTGCCTTGGCAATGCTATCATTTAGCTTCTCCACGCTGCTTCCTAGAGCTATGCTACAGTGAAGAGTGATGGCTGCAGAAGTCTGAGCAGCAGACAGAAGTCCACTTGAAGTTGCAGGGTACTTCTCTTCCTTCGTTTCCCCAAGACCACAGACAGCTACAGCACTTGCTACTTGAGTCATGCCGCACAGCGCAGATGGAAATGAATATTCTGTGCCAACACTGTCTTCGAGTACCTGTGAAGATGCTGTGTGTAGCTCTTCATTACCAACGGCTCTGCTTTTACAGTCTGTGGCTTCTTGATCCCATCTGAATTTTTCTGCAGCCTGGGGACTGGAAATAGTTCCAATAACAGTGGCTGCACAAGCCAGAGCCACTTCTAGTGCACTCTGGCCATGTCCATTTGAATGTTCTTCCTCAAAGTGATCTAAAACTTCAGCAGAACTTTCTGATTCAGTCCAGTGGCACAGGCTGGGGAAGGCAGACCCTGGCCAGTCAGGTACATTCTCAGAACTGTCTGGACTTTGCACTATGACAATCTTTGGAAGTTCATTCCATGATCGGGAAGCAGATACATCTTCTGACTTAGAGGAGCTTCCTATGGAGATGCTGACTGCAGCCTCCTCGCTACAAGTGGGTTGAGACTGTGACAGTCTAATGAATGCATCTTGTAGAACAGATTCTGCTAAATTTGTGGCATACTGACCTGTAGTCACCTGCTCATTTTGTGGGGGAGGATCAGTTTTCCTGACACCTGTGCAATCTTCTCTGTCTGCCTTACTGTCGTGTTTCTCTGTTGGGTCATCCAGAGGCCCCAGTTCCTCTTTAGCCATTTTGGTTAAAGATGCATCTTCTAACGCGTGCGCTGAGCAGGAATTTTCAACTTCACTAGTCAAATTAGTAGTACTAAAGGATGAAGTAGCTCTTTCAGCTAATTCCTTCGGCCACAGTATTTCTTGGTCTGACTTATCTTCAGGTTTTAAGGTGCCACCTTCAGCCACAACACTCACAGCTTCAGACACTCTAGTACCTGCATCATCTTTGTTAATGCAGTTCCCTTCAAGAATGAATGGCAACTTGGCTTTTCTGTAGTGGACACTTTCAATTCCTTTTCCTTTATTTTTTTTGATATCTGAAGATACTTCTGAAACATTTAATTTTTCATGACCTATCAAAAGAAGAACAAGAAATTAGTTTTTGCAAAGCACCCCGTAACTTGAAAATGGCTGCACAGCTGCGTAAAGCATTACTGCTCTGTAAAACTACCGCACAGCCGTGTATCCTTGTCTTTGAACAACAATTTTAAAATAAGAATGGCTGTCCATTTTCTAAATTACAAGTAAATATATGTATGAATTAACAGCAAGTGCAATGTCTGTAAGCATTGTCATGGCTGTTTTGCAGTACGAACAATAGCAGAATTATGCTGACTCCCATTGCTTTTACCAGTTTTATATTCATCAGCCTCGTTGTCATCCTCGAGGTGCTCAGATGCTGTGAGGAAATCTTCTTCTATTGAGGACACTGAGCAGTTTGTGTCATCCTCGGGCTTTAAGACATGAGCGTCTATCTGCAGCTGTCTCTCCTGAACGAGCTCAAGTCCAATCAGAAACTTGTTTATTTCAAAAATGATGCAGCTTGCGCTGTTTTTCCTGCCCCCCCTCGCACACTGAACCAAGCAGACATCTGCCAGCCAAGGACACTAGAGGGGAAAAGAATCTCAAATAGTTATTTAATTAAAAAATAAAACTTATTTTAACCTTTCCTCTCTATAAATATCTCAGGAATGTTCTCTTGCAAAGATGCAATACAATTTGTCATTTAGATGTTTGTAACGCAGTGTGCAGTTACATGTACGCCAAAATAAGACTGCTTGGACTGACAGCTTTTGTTATGCAAGTGCTTTAGTAGAGAACTCAGCTGTATCACAGGGGCATCTTTATTTTGTTGAAATTACCAAGTTGTTTGTTTTCAATCAACTTCTTGTTTCAATGACAGAGAGTTATTTGCCTTTAGCCATGTCAGAGTTAGCCACCTGACATACTGTTATTAATGGCCACACACCACCCGGTGTTACCTGCCTCTTGAGGGAATTGTTTGTGGGCATGAATTCCTTTTCAGGATAATTTCTGTCGCAATGCTTGTTTGAAGGCAGCGCTGTAAATACTGGCTGCTAAGACTGTTAAGAGCAGGTCACCCTTAGATGTTCCTACAGACAGTTTTAAAATAGTGTTTTATTTTGTTTCTTTGCTGTTCCTCTCATTCCTTATTTGCCCAAAGCCCTACTATTTCAAACCCGTAAAACCTCCCACAGGAAACTGGGCTCCACTGCGCACTGTTCTGAGCCTTTATATAAACCTGGCTTACCCAGAGAAGCTGTACAATTGAGTTGAAAGTTGGACAGAAACCGACATAAAGGAACTCCTGCTATCCTCATTTAACTGATATTAAAACTGTTGGATACGTATACAAGCAGAGAGTTAAGTTGATATCTCTGCATGGTCAGAATAAAAATTCTTGAATTAAAACTATGCAAGTCTCTTTACAAATGAAATTCTCTGGAAAGCCAAAGAAATGTAAGGATGAACACAGCAAGTGCTTATCTGGCCAATAAATCCCACCCAGCTTCAATGCAAAGCTGTACTCATCTAACAAGACAAAAAATTAAGTTAGTCCCATTTGTCTCTTCCCTGGACTCTCTCTGAGAAGGCTGCCGGTCTCAATGGCTGCAGTCTGTCAGAGATGGGGATGAGTTGGGTACTTGAGTCATTTCGTTTGGGCCTTGAAACACCTGCGTGTGTATTGCAGTGGCTTCACCCCAGGGAAGGGGGGTTTGGAGCTCCACTCTTCCCACCACAGGTTTGTGCTCTTATTTTTTGAAATCTTTCTAAATTCAGCCATTAGTCACAAGTGGCAAGCAAGCTCGATAACCAGGCAATTTCTCTCTTGAAGACTTTTGTACACAAGTTAATTTCAGTGAAAAAATTTTCTGATTTTTTTTTTTTTTTTTTTTTTTTTTCTGCAGTAGATGAAACTGGAGATACCTCTTCATGTCTTAAGTTCCCTAAGACAGTTTTGTACTCCAGGATAACTCTGCAGTTTTAATGAAGTTGTTCCAAATTCATGCTTGGCCAAATAAGATATGAATTGGGCTGAAAAACATAGAATTATTTTATGTTCTCTTCCTTTACACAGACGTGAACAGGCATAAAGTATGTTAAAAACTGAAAGGTAGAAAAAGCTTTTTGTTGCCATAAAGAGATAAGCTTCTGGAACTTGTGTATAAAATGCCTTTAAGTAAATGTTATCGGTTGCTTCCTTTCTCTATGGGGTGCCACTAAGAGGAATTCCTGGCCTCCAGATCACAGATAGGGAACACTTCATTGTCAATAATGGGAGTGAAGAAGTTAGCATGAGAACTTTGTCTTTAGCTCCATTAAATGTTAAGTTTTAATTAATGCATTAATTGCTTTTTAAGTTGACAGAAGCTAAATGAGGTATCGGCTCTGATATGGTTAATGTAGCTTGGTATTTTCCATTGTTACATTCAGGCTTGCAATAGCCTCTAGGATCTTCACGTCCTGTCATCGGTTCTTTTCCGAGGTGCACGTGTGGGAGAAGATGGACTGGGTACAAAAGTGGGAAGCAGGAAGATTTCACTTGAAAGGGAGTTTCTAGGAGCTGTGTCCCAATCTACCTATGAGCACAGAAAAGTGTTACATCTTTCCTTTCCCACCTCTGTGCTGTCCTTCTGACTCCTGCTACTCTTGAAACCTGGGCTTATGAATACTCTCCGCCACCAATGCCTGCCTTCCCTGAAGGTTCAACCGCTAATACGGCTTAAAGCATTATCGGCTGCAACCCAGACAGCCGCAGGGTCTGGAGAGATGAGCAGGCTCTCTCTCCTACCTTTGTGTCGCCCCTCCTGCCACACACACTTAACAGACTTTTGTTAGACAGATTTATTTTTTGTTTGCAGACTCCCACTCATCTCTTGAACTGGTGCAAGTTTTTGCTTTCAGCTTCCCTTTTCCCATTTTCCAAATTCTGTCCTGCAGAGGTGTGATGTGATGTTAAAGATGAGTTTGATCCCTACCTGGGGAACTTCGTAATCAGCCTGAAGGTTTCCTGATGCTAATCCACTCAGCAGAACTATTTCATTTTCCTTTGGTGGCTGTACATTCATCGAACTGATGAGTTTGGGGAGATTTGGAGAGATGCTGATCAACCTCTGTAGTATAAAATACAGATTTTGGTCTCATGTAATTAAGTCGGAGTTGCACAGTTATGTTCATAAATATCAAAATGAAATACCACTTACAGGCATCCCTTTAGAAAGCTTACTTGAATGTACTACTTTGAGTCAATTAAAAATAGAACTGGCAGCATTAAAATGCACATTCTTTCTTTGGAGCCACCAGGCAAGACAATGGTGACAGTATGAACTCCTGCACAACTGTCCAGCAGGACAATCTGTCATCCTTTACATTGTTATGTGCTAAACAGCTTGATTGTATTTGTGCATCTGAGTGCTTGGCCTTCCTGTTAGAGTGAGTTCCTGAGAGACTGAGACACTGCGTCTGTTATTGTCTAGAACAGAAAAGATTCAGTAAGTATGGCAACGAGAACAGGGCAAATTTCAAGTTTTCCTCCAGGCATATGATAAACAAGGAACCAAACGGGAAGTTAGCTGGAAATTGCTGATCAAATTGATGCAATACTAAACCTGGAGTAACAGAAGTATTTAATACACAAATACGCGTTTCTTTGCTGTTCCACGGGACACCTTCATGACCATTCATTCACAATGATACAATTATTTTCTACCTGTTATGTATTTGCTGGAACCAAAAGTGGTAATAGTCATAACACAAATGATGCTGCGTAACATAGGAAATTTTATTGCGATACTGCTAGGAGTCCCCGGTGACCTGCAGGAGACACTGGGCTGCTTGTGTACAAAGGCCAGACCAAAAGGACAATACCTACTCTAAGAGTGCTTGCAATTCTTTTCTGCCAAGGATCTCAGTGTGCTTGCTTTATGAATAGGGAATCAAGGAAGACCCCTTACAGAGGGAGTAAATACCACCTCCATTTTACACACTAACACAGCCCATCAAATGGCAAAGCCACTAAGGGAATGCATATCTTGGGCACCCAGCTGTATGCTTTAGTTATTCTGCAGTTCAATGATACTTCACTTTTTCCTTTTTGTCTTCAAAATAATAAGCTTGCAGTACTGTTATTTTTCCTCAGAGTGAATTAGATATAATAAAGCTTTCTGGCTTAGCACATCTAATTCAGTTTTGGGGAACAATTCACTTTCCAGGAGACTGATCTTCAGATGAGGCTAAGTATTTATATTTGACATAACTAAATTCAGTGCTTCAATTCAGTTTGACATTTCAGTATAGTACAAAAAAGTTCTCATCCTTTTCTTTTTTCAAATTATAACCTTTCTGTAATCACACACATTTCTGTATGTATGTCTTTCTACTGCCTAAATTGCCACATTTTATCAAATTTCATAGGTAGGAAATAATGGCATTTTGTATATCTTTTACTTTAGTTCCTTGCCTTTTCTTCGGAATAAAAGAGGAAGATTGTTATTTTACACCAAAAAAAAAAAAAAAAAAAAGCAATTTAACCCATTCCAAGGTTCAAAGAGCAAAATCCTAACAGTGTCTATTAGTAAATAGTTATATTTCATATGAACAATAGCTATGCTAACATCTTTAAAATTCTTCTATGAAATGCTTTCACCACATCAGTGTGTTGTATAAAAATCCACCCCACTCAAAGCTGATTTCCACAAACTGCGTATTATACACACAAACTGTGATGAGCGAGTTGCTTCTTAGAGAACACACACAACCTGTGCTAGCAGTGCATTTTTGTTACCTACACTGAAAACAAAAAGAAAAATATCATCTCCCAGTCATGGTTCATAAATGTGTTGCCTCTGCACCACAACTACCTTACTAAAATGCAGCCAAGCATTGCGGTCTCTCTGTTACCAGTCCCCCACGTGCCCGGTGGTGAGTGCTGGCTGTGGGCAGGCTGGGGCGCAGCACTTCAGTGATTCAGCCGGGTTCTGCTGCGAAGGAAGAGCTCAGGGCTCTGCAATGTGCATGGGCAGTGAATGCACTGCTGCTGGAGGGCCGATAGGGAAAAGTCATGCAGCTGCTTTCACAGGGGATTTGTGCTTGTGAGGGAGTGATCTAATCTCCAGGCATCATAAAGGACAGCTGCACAAAGGTAGTTTAAGTTGGCTTTTACAATTATCTAGCACAAGATTGAGGGAGAAACTTTTGGTATTTCCTTATGATGTGCTTTAGCTTTTGTTCCTTAATAAATACTGTAAGCAAGAATCAAACCATTGCTTATTAGAAAACAACCAGTGCTTCTGTGGATTCAGTAAAGCTAAACCTCTCAAGCTGTTCTGCACAGTTAACCTGCTGATTCAACAGAAAAATAATTTTTCTGCAAGAAGCTGTATTTATTTTTGACATCAGATCCAGGATGCAGAAAGCAGCATAGAAAAACAGTTTCTGCTAATGAATGACCTGCAGGAGGGAATAAGGTCCCAGCACTGGTTGTCCTCCCATCAGCTAAAAGTGGTTTCTGCAAACTAACCATATTGCTTTACTGGGGGGCCTCCTGGGTATTGTCACGAGATCCCACCTTTGTTCATTTACCACATACTGCTGCGGTATTGCTGTGTCCATCATAGGCACCAAGCCAGGACAATGAAAATTAACTGATAGAGGAAGATGTAAACTCAAAAGTGACACCAAGCCATACCTTTAAAATGGGACTTCCTTTTGGAATGGTATGGATTTTAAACAGCATATCGTCATGTAGTTTGTCTTAGTGTTAGTAAAACAACTGAGCTTTTTTATTTTTTTTTTAAAATCTCTTTTTTCCACCCTCCAAACTTTCAGCTAAGCAGGTAAAACACACTTTTAGTTCTGTTTTACCTAGACCCCTTCCTCAAGATCACATAATCAAACTATCTGGAGTTTGACTGAGTAAGATTGGTTAGCTGAACAAGACCTAAATGAGTAGAAGGTTCTCAAAGGCTTTTTGGCAGCAGGAAAGAGAGGCATTAGGAATTATTGTTATGTAGCATTATGTAAAACTAAAAAATTGGATGTATGACATATCCATCTTCACTTCTCTGATAAAACTGAGGCTGAACAAGAAGTCTGCTCACATGATAACTGCTGTGAATTCATAGGCTGTAACAATCCATTAGATATTTCTGGGATAGGATTAAGAAAAGCTATAAAATATGGCTTGTTGTTGAGATAATTTCAGATTCCTGATGCGTTGCTCTCTGTAAGCGTTAAAAATCTAGGGCTGGCTTTGATTTGTCCATTGAATTTTGATCTGGGTTTGTGCTGCAGTGTCCTGGTGTACCTGACTTGACCCACTGTGCATGTTATTAAGACCTAAACTGTTACCTGTTTTACTTGCTCATCGCTGCAGTCATCTCTGTTTGCATCTAAATTCACAAAACAAACCTGCAATAAGAGAGAAAAAGAAACAGTAGCTTATAAAGTAACATTAGAATGGAGGCAATCCTTTTAAAGTCAAAATATGTTCCTTTTCTAGCTCTGTAGCTGAATATTTGAAGCCTTTTCCTAGTACAAGAGAGGTTGAAAGGTTAGCAAAGAGAACAGCAGAGTAGATACTAAGAAAGGATTAAAAAGGAAAAAAGTAAGAGTCATGACTTCATCTGCTCTGACAGTTAGCTTGTCTCATGAATGGACAAACCTTGCGAATAAACTGTAATACAGAGGGTATTAGAAAAGACAGAGGAAATGTTAAAAATGCATTTGATTGTATATCAGATAAAATCTTCATATCTTCCTTTTCCAATGATTTCTTCTTTTCAGGCACTTGTTAAAAGTTTCATAAATGCAAGTATTGATGTACGTACAAATTGTGAGTTGCTTTTAGAGTTTTCTCCACATCACATAAATACTGCAGCATTCTCCCTAACTTTCCAAACCTCCGAAGTAGAAGTTTAAAACTTTGTGGAAATAATTTTTTTTAAACTTGGTTCTTGAGCCAATATGCAAGCAGAAGTTTTCAGCAGCACTAACCAGGCACAAACAATAGGTAGCAGAACAGCTTACTAGCTGGTAAGGTTAGGTGAGATTCACTGGAAAGCACTACTTCTAACAGCAAGGTCTTTTTGCCCCTTCTTTGATCATTATGAGTTTCAGCAACCAGTTAATGGCAGTGAAATTGACTTAAACAGAAACTT
Organism: Pterocles gutturalis; assembly: GCF_000699245.1. Lineage (NCBI taxonomy): Eukaryota > Metazoa > Chordata > Aves > Pterocliformes > Pteroclidae > Pterocles > Pterocles gutturalis. The sequence goes on from NW_010111200.1 coordinate 19,385, forward strand.
CAGATCTAAAGACCATTTTATTTCTGAAGACTCTTATTTTTTTACATGACTGGAAGGCAATTTTCTGACTTTCAGAAATAAGAAAATCCCTCCTCCAGCTTTATTTCCGAGTTAGAAGCAAGGACTCCAAAGCTAGGCTGACTGTCCTACTTCTGAGAGCCACGAATATATCTTTAGACATTTGTGAGAGTTTGGTGTTGTCTTGATTTAAACCAAAACCTGTCACAAATGCAGGGCTGAGCTGAAGCCAACACGTGATTCCAAATAAATTGTAGATCCAGAATTTGCCTTCTAAGAGCTGAGTATTTTTTTTTTCTTTTCCAG